>NW_028270141.1:92579388-92821888 GCF_037043375.1 Chiloscyllium plagiosum | reverse complement strand
TCAGGTTTGTTATAGAATCATAGAGATGTACAGCACGGAAACAGACCCTTTGGCCCAACTCGCCCATGCGGACCAGATAACCCAACCCAATCTAGTCCCACTTGCCAGTACCCGGCCCGTATCCCACCAAACCGTTCCTATTTATACACCCATCCAAATGCCTTTGAAATGTTGTAATTGTACTAGCTTCCACCACTTCCTCTGGCAGTTCATTCTATACACATATCACCCTCTGTGTGAAGAAGTTGCCCCTTAGGTCTCTTTTATAACTTTCCCCTCTCACCCCAAACTTTTGCCCTCTAGTTCTGGACTCCCTCATGCCAGGGAAAAGTCCTTGTCTATTTACCCTAACCATGCCCCTCATGATTTTATGAACCTCTATAAGGTCACCCCTCAGCCTCTGATGCTCCAGGGAAAACAGCCCCAGCCTATTCAACCTCCCCCTATAGCTCAAATCCTCCAACCCTGGCAACATCCTTGTATATCTTTTCTGAATCCTTTCAAGTTTCACGACATCTGTCCAGTAGGAAGGAGACCAGATTGCACAATTGTTGTGGTGAATTTGGCTGTTCTTTTTAACATGATAACAGTTCAAATGAAGTTCCAAATTATTAATTGGCTACAAAGGGGATCCTGAGAATATTAAATATGCTGGCTAAATGTAAGGTATTTCCTTCTCATTTAATTTTACTTGCTCAGCTTCTCCCCATTGTTCAGAACATTTCCTATGCTTCACCTATCTTAAAATGAATAGTCAATAGCAAAAATGAGATGGAAATCAATGAAACTGGGTATCTACCTACTTTGAGAAAGTGAGGACTGCAGATGCTGGAGATCAGAGCTGAAAATGTGTTGCTGGAAAAGTGCAGCAGGTCAGGCAACATCCAAGGAGCAGGAGAATCGACGTTTCGGGCATGAGACCTCCCCCTCTCTGAGGATGAAAGATCAGTTCTCGGCAGAGGCCTCACCTTCATTTCCCTATGCTCTCGGATTAATGAGTTCAACACGCAGTGAGACATCGAACAATTCTTCGGCCGCCTTCGCCTCCGCACCTACTTCTTGAACCAGGATTCTCGTCCACCCTCTGACGATCCCTTCTCCCGCCTCCAACACACCCCATCCACCTGGACACCCCGTGCTGGCCTCTTACCTGCCCTCGATCTCTTCATAGCCAACTGCCGCCGTGACATTAACCGCCTCACCTTCTCCACCCCTCTCACCCACTCCAACCTCTCACCCTTGGAGTGTGCAGCCCTCCACTCCCTCCGTTCCAACCCCAACCTGACTATCAAACCAGCAGACAAAGGAGGCGCGGTAGTAATAGAAGGGTTCATGCCCGAAACGTCGATTCTCCTGCTCCTTGGATGCTGCCTGACCTGCTGCGCTTTTCCAGCAACACATTTTCAGCTATCTACCTACATTGGCATCTGCTGTATTTTATACTATCATTTTCAACTTCCAGCAGATACACCCATCCATTTTGGGCCAGGACCAAAATTATCATGGCTTTCACCATTCAACAATAAAATTGCTCTAAGTTTATTGCTGACACTCATGTTAGCCTCATTCACAAGGACTGCAAATAAGTGATCAATTAAGATTATATTTAAAACACATTATTGCAAAAAAAAACGTGGTGTTTTCTTGAGTTGAATCCATTCTGGAAGTTAGTGTACTGAAAATTACTCCAATCACCAGCATTGATACATTTGCTGGATAAATCACAAAGCGAATAAACATATGCTATAAGGATAGGAAATGCAATTAGAGAAGTCAAAGCGAATTTCCAAAAGATTTCTCTCACACAACACCATTTTTGCTTAGTTCGCCAAAACCTAAAGGATTTGGTTTAATTAAAATACTGTAGGTTTGGCTTATCTGTTTAAAATAAATTATAGTGCCCAAACATAAGTAACTGACATTATGTTACAGCCTTGCTGAATTTTCAACAACAACTTATATTTATTTGGTTCCATTAAAATTATAAACATTACAAGGTTTTACATGAAAAAGTGCCAAATACTGAAGAGTAGTAGCAGAAGGATAAGGATAAATATCTAAGTCATGCACAAGGAGATATCCAAGATTACAATGCAAAGTGAGAACTCGTGGTGCATGGGGAAAACATATCAACATGGATTGGGCAAAATCAAATTACTAGACATGCTAGAAATCTGAAATGAAAACAGAAAGCACTTTAGAAACATAACAGATCTGGCAACATCTATAAGGAGAGAAGTAGAGCTAATGTTCAAGTCTAGTGTGACTTATTTATTAAACTGAAGAAAAGTGAGAAAGTGTTGGATATTATCATGTGGGTAGGGAGGAGCAATTATATCAGAAAGGAAGGAGAGAGGAAAGTTCAGGATTACAGGTGTCACAAAATAAAAAGCAAAAGGATGTTAAAAAGGCAAGTAAAAATAGAGAAGGGAGATAGGTCCAGAGTCGGTGTTAATAGCATTAGTACTGAGTATAAATAGTAGAATTTAGATCAGCTCTCCCGAAAGGAAAACTAAGAAAACCAGACACTGAGGAGGATAGTCTGAATTCAATGTTGAGTCCAGAAAGCTGTAAAATACCTAAATCAAAATGAGATGCTGTTCCTCTAGCATGTATTGGGGTTCATTGGAAATCTTTAGCAGGCCTAGGACAGAAATGGTGCATTAAAACAGCAGGTGACTGGAATTGTAGTCAAACTTGAAGACTGAGCCCAGGTATTTGGTAAAGTGGGCACCAAAATGATCACCCAGTCTGTTGCAAGCCCTCTCCTTTACAACAGTTACTACTCCCTTCAAACTTTTATCTTTCTTTGTTTTATAGAGGATAGAGGATTGCCTGGTTACTAGAAGCAGTGGATGGACCAAAGGAGTAATTTTTAGGTTGAGAGGTGGCGATAAGTGGTGTGCCACAAAACTGAGTGTTACGGCCTCAATTATTTACAATCTGCATAAATGACTTGGATGCTGAGGATAAATATAAGGTTGCGAAATTTACTAATAATACAGAGGTAGGTGGAAATTAAGTTGTGAAGAAGAAGCAAGGTGTTTTCGAAGGAATAGACATAGATTATGCGATTGGATAAAATGTGGCAGATGGAGTATAATGTTGGGAAATGTGAACTTGTCCAGTTTGGTAGGAAGAATAGTAAAACAACCTATCATTTAAATAAATAGGGATTGCTGAACTCTGAGATGCAGAGGGATCTGAATGTTCTGAATCATGTGAACCAAAAATCACAAAATGTATTTATGCAGGTACAGGAAGTGATTCGAAAGGCAGATTGAATGTTGGGGTTTATCACAAGGGAAATGGCATTTTAGAGGAGGGAAGATTTGCGGCAGTTGTGTAGAGTGTCGGTCATGGAGAGCACATGTTTATATAAGTCATATTTGGAATACTGTTCGATTTTGGCTTCCTTATTTATGAAAGAAGATAAATGCATTAGAAGCAGTTCAGAGAAGATTCATTCGACTGATCTTTGGAATGGTATGGTTATCTTATGGAGAAAAGTTGGACAGGTTAGGCCTGTAACATTAGGGTTTCGAAGATCTTATTAAAATATATCGGATCTCCAAAAGAAGTATTTTCCACAAGAGTTAGAAGTCACACAACATCAGGTTATAATCCAGCAGGTTTATTTGAAATCACAAATTTCCAGAGCACTGCCCCTTCATCAGGTGAAGTCCTGTGTTATATGATTTCTGAATTTGTCTACCCCAGTCTAAGACCAGCACCTCCACATCATGGCTGCCATCTTTTCCAGAAGAGGACATTGTTAAAAAATTTAGGATGAAAGTTAGGAGGATTTTTATTCTCCCAGCCTATCATGAGTCTTTGAAATTCTGTTCCCAAATGAAAACTGGGTGGGCTTACAGAATATTTTTAAGGGAGAGATAAATAGATAGATTCTTGATTAACAAGGGAGTCAGAAGTTATTGAGATTGGAAGAAAAGTGGAGTTGTGGCCACAATCAAATCAGCCATGATCCTTTTGGCTGGTGGAGCAGGCTCAAGGGGGTCAGGTGATCTATTCTTGTTCGGAAGATGCACGTTTGTAAAAGATTCAGGATGACAAATGTAAAGTAAATTTGGGCACAAATAATGCTACCGAAGTGAGAGCAAGTAGCACTGGTAACGAGTGTGATAAGGTATTTAAATTGTAACTCTAGGTTAAACAACACATAGAATTGGGCACTGTTGAACTTAACCTCTGATACAGATGGGAATAGACAAAGGTACAGATATTGGATGTAAGTTAGTAAATGTATTGCCAGTGTGAAGCCACAGAAAATTCTTTTTGATTCTTAACTTGATGTTAGACCAGCCATGGTTGTTACAATGCAAGACATAGTTGAACATTGTCAACATTTTGCAGACAGACAATGTGGTTCAGAGATAACAGAAATATTCAACAAATAGTGGGAAGTCAGAGGTGGAATCTTGAAGTACAGGTAGCAAATTAACACTATAGTAGAAATAACTGGAACAAAAGTTTGTTCCTTCTAAAATAACTGCTTTGCTTTAGGTTAATGAGGGTTTGTTTTGCATTTTTACCCTCAATTTCTTCCAAACAGAGTACCCGGTCCAAAGCAAAAAAAGTTAAACAGGGAGAATAACCATGATCCTTTCATCATATAAGATGTCCTTGGCTCCAGTATTGAAAGAATTGGAAACCATAAATCAAAGTCTACTCTCTGATCATTATCAAAACAAATGGTACTCTTCTGCCATCATATTAGATTGAAAATAATGGAATACAGAATCATGAAAAGAAGTTCACCTTGCATTTCTACTAATGGTCAAGTAAAAAATTAATTTCAGCCTTTATAATAGCAGGAAAAAATGATATTGAGACTGGAGTAGCAATTCAGAGCTCTAGGCTAACACACTGGGACATGGTTTCAAATGCTGAAAATGTGTTGCTGGAAAAGCGCAGCAGGTCAAGCAGCATCCAAGGAACAGGAGAATCGACGTTTCGGGCACAAGCCCTTCTTCAGGAATTCTTCAGAAGGGCTTGTGCCCGAAATGTCGATTCTCCAGTTCCTTGGATGCTGCCTGACCTACTGCGCTTTTCCAGCAACACATTTTCAGTCTCTGATCTCCAGCATCTGCAGCCCTCACTTTCTCCTCCATGGTTTCAAATGCCACAATGGCAGATTATGATATATGAATTCAATAAATTCTGGGGTTTAAAGTAACAAACCATGTTTGATTGTCATTAAAAATCAATCTGGTTCACTAACTTCCTACAGTGAAGAAGATCTGTCCCTTACCTGGTCTGACCTACCTGAGACTCCAGGTGCATGGAAAAGCGGTTGATTCCTAATTGCCCTCTGATATGCTAGGAGAGCTGTGTTGGTATTCTCACAAGCTGCATGACCAGTGAAGCAGAGAGAATTTCATCTGTGCTGTGAGATTAACACTGGATAAATGTAAGAAGCAAGGATCAAGAAGGCAGAAGAACCAGAAACCAGAGGCCCATTCTGAGGCTCATTCACTTTGAACAACTTCACTTTCAACTTCTTTCATTGACTTCAGGTCAAAGGTGTGATCATGGATATCCACATGGGCTTCAGTTATGCTTGTTTCTTTGCAGGACATTTGGTACATTCCTTGATCCAGACCTACTCAGAATCCTCCCAATGATTCTCTTTGGTACATCAATGACATCATTGGTATTGTTTCCCTCTCTTGTCTGGAATTGGAAAAGTTGATTAGTTTTGCTTCCAATTTCCAGCTCCCTCTCACTTTCATCTGGTTCTCTGACTCCTCCCTTCTTCGACATCTTTGTGTCCATAGCCACCGATATCCATTATAAACCTACCAACTGTCACAGTTATCTTGACAATGCATTATCACATTCTGCTTCCTGTCAGGACTCCATTCCATTCTCCCAGTTTCTCCATCTCTGTCGCATCTGTTTCTGATGATTCCACCTTCCACTAGAGTTAAGAAAAGCATAGGGTGAATACTTTGAAGTTTATAAGATCCTGGATGGTCTTGTCAAGGTGGGCATGAAAGGATGTTTACTCTTGTGGATGAATGCAGATGTAGGGAACATCTTTTCAATTAGAGGTTGCCCTTTTAGAACAGAGGTGAGGGGATTTTGTTTTTATCTCAGAGGCCTATGCAACTTTGAAACTCTCTGCCTCAGAATATTTTTAAGGCAGAGGTAGATAGATCCTGGTTAGGCAAAGGAATCAAATGTTATCAGGGTAAATGGAAATGTGGAATGTTGAAACACAAATAGATCAGCCATGATATGATTGAATGGCAGGCTTGAAGTATTGAATGGCCTACTTCTACTGTTTGTAAGATGCCCACATTCCATATTGAAAAATAGGTTTATGCTGGCATCAACAGGCTCTTTTATGCCATTCGTTGGAGTTCAACTGCGAATTCGTACAATTTGAGAAATTGCAGCTCTATTGTAAGTTAAGGCTTCCATCTGTGACTGAGTTTCATTTCAGTATTTCCTATTGATTTGTTTACCCAATGTTATAGTTCGGGACTGAATTTGCGATAGTAAAACCATAATTGAATTGATCAGGGTTTGGTTTCCTTAGATATACTGTTCATTTTGAATTCACAAGGTGTGAAGTGATCTGGGAATATGCAACACATATTTTATAGGACACAACCTGTTGTCGAGTCAATTCACTCAATTAATCATCAGGACAGCATCCTACCTGCAAGCCTTTAAACATCTTAACTGGAGACCTCATTGCTTGTTAAACCTTTTGAGCATTTAATGCCCTTTGTAACTTTCAAACTGCATCTTTTTTTTTCCCTCCCACAAGTATACATCACTTAAAAAGCAGATGCCGACATGTGGCATCATGCAGGAGCTATTGGCCATTTATATAAGAGACACATACACTAGACTATTCAAGGGACAATTCTACTGTGTATTTTTGAGGTACATATCAAGCAATAGCATCTCTCATTCTGAACATAATTGTTGAATTCTCAGCTCTGGCTTAATGTAAAATTCACACTGTTTGCAACTATCACAGCTTTTGATACTAGTCTACACATAAGTCAAATAGATGGACCGATCTATATCTTACAAGTAGGTTTCCCCTTTATAATATTTCCTTATTCATATGACAGATATGAAAATGGTATTCTGATGCCAAATCATAATTATTCCATAAATACTATAAACATATTGCTAGAAAATACTCTGTAAGTGTAATTTATAAGATTTTGTTGCCCGCTGGATTTTATTATTTTATACGTGTGAAGATCTGAAGTGTTAACTTACAGGTGTGAAATAACACTTAATATTTGACAGCAACACATAATGTTCCAGGATTTATTTAAAGTAATACCTTTGTGCTGTAACAGAAGCCGCACACTGATAAAACAAACAGCACATTTCAACAGCAGTGAGTGGAGAGCTGAGCAGCCTCTCGCTAGTGTGAAAAGACTATCATAACTCCAGGAGCATTTGTGAGTTATGGGTTCCTGATGCTCATGAACGAACTGCTGTAACTCACTGTCACCAGTGAGATATTGTCGATTTCACCAATTTACTGATTAGACTCATTCCAGCTGTTTCATTTTATTAGTATTTTACCATCATTTTTAGCAGTTCACAGTGAAGGGTTGAACTGGCTATATATGTGGTAAAGTCTATGAAATCCCATAAGAAGCCCTCATCTCAGGAACAGAGAGAGCTTTGCAAATAAAACAAACCTAAAAGAGCACAAGCCTTCTTTAACAGCACTGATACAAAAGCAGCATCCTCAATGCTGTAAATACAATCCTGAAAGACAGTTTAAAAAATGCTCTTGGCTCTTATAATTCTCTTTATTTGTGTGTGAATTGTGTGCTTTGAAGTTGAGGGATGCTGGTTGAAGAATAAAATGTTTTCTTTCCTTCATCCTATGGCAGGTTAGCCATGCTTGGTTTTCTCATTATGGTTGCAAAGAAAGCAAACAAATTATCAAAACTCAAGTGATCCCAAACACAACTTAACCAAATTCAGAAGCACTTTGAACAGAACCATTATAGTATTTAGTTCCAAAACTAGTCACCTTTTTAGTCTCATTGAGAAGGATTGTCAGTTCATGGTGACAGGAAGCAAACTTTGAGCAGCTGCCAGCACAGAAAATTTCATTCAAACAATCTGAATCAAAGGTGTGGATGTCATGGTGTAAGCCATTGTGCTCAACTGCTCTTACCTTTATACATCATTTCTTTTCTTGCCGCTATTTCTTGCTCTTTTCCTCAAGGTGTTGAAATGTGCTGAAGTAGTAATCCATGAGTTCCAAACCTGAGTGTTGGAATGCGTAGCTACCACTGTGAAGTAGGCTAAAATTTGTAATCTAACATGCAATCGAGAATCTTCCCGGGCTGCATGACTGACTTCCACACCATATTAATAGTGCTTCTTTCAAACCAATTCTGCCTGACTGCCTATGGTTTTTCTGTCATTCCAACAACAGCATATTATGTGCGTGGTACACTGTAAAATTAGGATGTCACTTTGCTGACTAGGCCTGAGTGTTAATGGAACAGTAACCTGCCAAGCTGCAACCCGTGTCTGGGAAGACCAGCTACACAATGCAGTGTGAAATCTGAGAGAACAGAACAATTTTCTTTTACTTTTTCATGAAATGTGGGTGTTATAGGCTAGGCCAAAACTTATTATCCAGTCTTAGTTGCCCTTGGGAAGCTAGTGCTAAGTTGCAGTCCATGCCTTATTAATACACCAACAGGGAGTTCCTAGATATTAAACCAGTGTCCATAAGGAAACTGGATCTAGTTCCAAGTCAGGATAGTGAGTGGTTTGGAGTAAGACTTGCAGATAGTGATGTTCCCAACCATATGCTGCCCTTGTCCTTCTAGATGGTAGAGATCAGCAGTTTGGATGGTGGTGTCAGAGGAACCTTGGTGAATTTCTGCAATGCATAATATAAATCATACATACAGCTGCCAATATGTGTCAGTGTGAAGTGTGTGAATGTTTATGGTGAACCAAATTTTGTTAACTGACCTCTTCAAATCCACATGGGTAACATCTACCAAATTCCCCGAATCACCCCATGCTGTAACATCATCAAAAAAATTCAATTAGATTAATCAATGGTCTTTTATTAACTCAAACATCTCCAAGTGTCCATTGAGGTTTTCCCTAATTAAGGATTCCAAAATCTTACCCATTTCAGATGTTAGTCAAACTGCCCAGGTCAATCAATATGATAAAAGTACTTAAGAACAAAGGACCTTGGTGTGCAAGTTCACCACTCACCAAACATTTTGCAGATGACACTAAAGTTGAAGGTGTAGTTGACAGTGAAGAAAGTTACCTCAGAGTACAACAGGATCTTGATCAGATTGGCGAAAGGACCTTGGAGTGGCAGATGGAGCTTAATTTAGATAAATGTGAGGCGATACAGTTTGGAAAGACAAATCAGGGCAGGACATATACACTTAATAGTAAGGTCCTGAGGAGTATGGCTAAACAAAGAGACATTGGAGTGCCTTGAAAGTGAAATTGCAGGTAGATAGGATAGTGAAGAAGGCATTTGGTATGCTTTCCCTTATTGGTCAGTGCATTGAGTACAGGAGATGGGAGGTCATGTTGCAGCTGTAGAGGACATTGGTTTAGGCCATTTTTGGAATACTGCATTCAATTCTGGTCTCCCTGCTGCAGGAAGGATATTGTGAAACTTGAAAGGGTTCAGAAAAGATTTACAAGGATGTTGCCAAGGGTGGAGAATTTGAGCTATAAGGAGAGGCTGAATAGGCTGGAGCTATCTTCCCCGGAACATTGGAGGGTGAGGGGTGACCTTATTGAGATTTATAAAATCATGAGGGGCATGGATAGGTTAAATGGACAAGGTCTTTTCCCTGGGATGGGGAATCCAAACTAGAGGGCATAGGTTTAGGGTGAGAGGGAAAAGATTTAAAAAGGAACCTAAGGGGGACATTTTTCATACAGAGGGTGGTGTGTGTATGGAATGAGCTGCCAGAGGAAGTGGTGGAGGCTGGTACACTTACAGCATTTAATAAACATCTGGACGGGTATATGAATAGGAAGTGTTGAGAGGGATGTGGTCCAAATTCTGGCAAATGGGATGACATTTATTTAGGATATCTGGTTGGCATGGACAAGTTGGACCAAAGGGTCTGTTTCCATGCTGCAGAGCTCTAGGACTTGGTAGGTTAGCAAGGCCATTAAAATAAATGAAGCATGGGGCTTTATTTCCAGACTGAGAGAATTGAAAAGTAGGAAAGTTATGCGAAACCTTGGCTAAATAAAACTTAGATTATTACACACAATTCTAATCCCCATATTATAAAAAGGATATAGAGACATTAGGGCAGGTGCAGAGAAGATTACAATGATATCAGAAATGCAAAGAAGTACGTATCATGAAGGATGAACAGTTATGTCTCTTTTTTCTTGAAAAGCCATCATGACAAAATAGTAATCTCTAAAATTATGAAAGGTTCTAATAGAGTGGTAGTGAGAATGTTTCCACTTTTGGGGAAGAGTGTGGGTGATAATAATGTGAAAGTTGTTATCATAGGGAATGGCTGAAGTGAATATCTTAGGTGTATTGAAGGGACGGCTAGACAAGCATAAGAAGGAGAAGGGAAGAGAGCATCCTGCAGATTGATGGGAATAAGGAAAGACAGGAGGTAGCTCAAGAGGATCATAAGCTTAGACTCATTGAACTCAACAGCCTGTTTCTATGCCATAAATCATGTGCAATCCTACAAAGTACATCTGCTCCTCCCACGTTTTAGTGAAGGTGAGCAGAGAGGGGGAGAGGGTGTTAAGCAGATGGATATTGGAGCAGAGGAGATTGTGGTGATTTTTGTTGTCCAGATGATCTTGGTGGAGTGGGCAGGTCATAAATCAGGCTTTATGTGGCTCTGTCTGATTTGGTGATAAATGGTGAAACCAGAGTTTACCATAAATATTCAAATCTGCTTTGCTTAGACTTAACAGTGAAGGTGGTGGCCATATAAAAGGCATCAACCAGTCTGGGAAAGAGCAAAGACTTCACATGGAACAAACATTTACAAGGATGTTACCAGGGTTAAAGGGTTTGAGCTATAGGGAGAGGCTGAATAGGCTGGCGCCAATTTCCCTGGATCATCAGAGGCTGAGGGGTGACCTTACAGAGGCTTATAAAATCACGAGGGGCATGGATTTGGTAAATAGACAAGGTCTTTTCCCCGGGGTGGGCGTGTCTGAAACTAGAGGGCAGAGGTTTGAGGTAAGAGGTTAAAGATATAAAACGGACGTAAGGAGCAACTTTTTCACACAGAAGGTATGGAATGAGCTGCCAGAAGAAGTTGCGGATACTGGTATGATTGTAAGATTTAAAAGTCATCTGGATAGATGTATGAATAGGAAGGGTTTAGAGGGATATGGGCCAAATGCTGACAAATAGGACAAGATTTATATAGGATATCTGGGTAGCATGGGCGAGTTGGACTGAAGGGTGTGTTTCTGTGCTGTATATCCCTATGGCTCTAAGACTCTTAAGTGCATCAAAAGTGGAAGAGGCAGTATGATTGAATGGATCAGTACCTACTAAAATATTGTAGCAAATAGAAACCCACGGGCTGGACACTGGGGAATTTGGAAGTGTTACTGCAACTGACTTAGGATGAGCTTTGCTTTACAGGAGCTGATTGAATGCAGGAGAGAGTGGAGAAGAGTGTGGAAAGAGCAACAAAGGATCGTAGGAGGTGATGAAAAATGACTTATCTATGTTTCATAAAATAGGAATATAGAGTCCTTGTGAGATGTTAAGTTTGAGATTGTGGTCATGAATATGGGTACGAGAGTTTATATGGATGTGAAGATTAAAGAAAGATAGTAGCACAGTGAACATTGAAGAGTTAGGACAAGGTGAGATGAAATGGAATTGCAAAGATTGTAGAATCTCTGGCAGACTCCGCAGATCCAGTGGTGGAACAGTTTTTTTTATTCATTCATGGGGTGTGGACTTCGCTGGCTGGCCAGCATTTTATTGCTTGTCCCTAACTGCCCTCAAGAAGGAAGTGATGCTGTTGCATTCTGGAACTGTTATTCATGCCCATTAGGGAGGGACTTGCAGGATTTTGACTCAGCGACAGTGAAGGAACAGCAACATATTTCCAAGTTAGGATGGTGAGTGCCTTGGAGGAGAGCTTCCAAGTAGTGGGATTCCTAGGTATCTGCTGTCCTTGTCCTTCCAAATGGAAGTGGACATGTGTTTGGAAGGTGCTGTCTAAAGGTCTTGGGTGAATTTCTGCAGTGCATCTAGTAGGTAATACACACTGCTGAACATTTGTGTGGATGGAGTAGTTGGTTGAGGATGTGGTGCCAATCAAGTGAGCAGTTATGCCTTGGGTGGTATCAAGCTTCCTGAGTGCTATTGGAGCTGCAACCATCCAGGCAAGTGGGGTGTATTCCACCTCACTCCTGACTTGTGCCTTGTAGATGATGGACAGGCTTTGGGGAGTCAGGAGGCACTGCAATATTCCTAGCCTCGATTCTACTCTTGTAGCCACCATGTTTATGTGGTGAAACGGGTTGTGTTTCTGATCATTGGTAAATGCAAGGATGTTGATAATAGGGATTTCACTGATGGTAACACTATTTAATTTCAACGGGTGATGGTTACATTGTCTCTTGTTCGAGATAGTTGTTGCTTAGCATTTATGTCGTGCGAATGTGACTTGACACTTTTTAGTCCAATCTTGTCCAGATGCTGTCCAGATCTTGTTGTATGTGAACACAGACTACTTCAACATCTGAAGAGTCATGAATGGTGCTGAACATTGTGCAACTATTGGCAAACATCCCCAGTTCTGACCTTATGATGGAGGGAAGGTCACTGATGAAGCAACTGAAGATGTTTGGGCCTCAGACACTACCTTGAGGGATTCCTGCAGAGATGTCCTGGAGCTGAGGTGACTGACTTCCAACAACCACAACCATCTTCCAATGTGTCAGGTATGATTCCAACTAGCAGATACTGATAGGACTCATTGAAGCCACACTCAGTCAAATGTAGCCTTAATGTCAAGCTGTCACTTGCATCTCACCTCTGGAATTCAGCTCTTTCGTCCATGTTTGAACCAAGGATGAGATCAAGAGCTGAGTGGCCCTGGCAGAACCCAAACTGGGCATCACTGAGCAGATTATAATTGAGCAGGTGCTGCTTGCTAGCACTGTCGATGACACCTCCCATCATTTTACTGATGATTGAGAGTAAACTGATGGACTGGGAATTGGCTGGATTGGATTTGTCCAGCTTTTTGTGTACATGACATAGTTGGGCAACTTTCCACAACGCTGAGTAGATGGAAGTGTTATCACTGTAGAAAAGTGTGGTGCTGCAAAAGCACAGCAGGTAAGGCAATATCAGAGGAGCAGGAGAATCGACGTTTCGGGCATAAGCCTTTCATCCATATGATCTGCTGATTAAGGGCTAATGCCTAAAATGTCGATTCTCCTGCTCTTCGGATGCTGCCTGACCCGCTGTGCTTTTCCAGTGCCACACTTTCGACTCTGATCTCCAGCATCTGCAGTCCTCACTTTCTCCTAGGCAGTGTTTTCACTGTCATCAAACACTTGGCTTCGGGATCAAGCAGGTTCTGGAGCACAAGTCTACAGTACTATTGCTGGAATATTATCAGTGCTCATTGCACTGTATCCAATTTCTCTAACCAGTTCTTGACATCACTGGTATCTGTGATGCTGGGAACCACTGGAGGAGGCCAGGATGGATCATCCACTTGGCATTTCTACTGAAGATTTCTGGAGATAAATGGGAGGGCATGGAAGGTGGCAAAACCGGACCAAAGCAGGCTTGCTGAGTGGAAGTGAGAGTGGATAGAGCAGATCATAAGGAATCTGCAATGAGGATTTCAAACAGTTGTTTGAACATGCCAAGAAAGGCACAGAGGGAAGCAATAATATTACCCAACTAGGCCTGGGATGGTGAACTATGCGTAGAAATGTCAAGGATTTGTGAAAGGTAGTGGAAGGTGCTTGTATACTAATTCATTCACAAACAGGAACACGAGGTAACAGGAAGGAAAGGCCAAAGGATGGAGTGGGACCATGGGGTTGGGTGTAAAGTGTGAAGAAAGGAAAAAGGGGAGTCAGAGGTAATGAGGGCTGAGGTCAAGATCAGCAGAGAAACTGCAGTGACAAATGGACACAGTGAAACTCAAGGTTACATAAGAATGTAAAATACTGGGAACACCTTGCTGGAAACAGAGAATATCGAGGAAACAGAGTACCTGAAGTTAAAGTCAGAGGTCATAAAGGAAAACAGTTAGGATCATTTAATATATTTTACATTTGGCCTGAAGGATAAGCCTATTTGTTCTAATTTTATGGATAAGAACAGGTTTTTCTATTATCTGAAGAAAATGTAATATGATTTCTATTAATTTTTCTGGGAATATTAAATTTTGCATTGCTAACAATGTGAAAAACAGGCGCATAACTTAAACTTAGATTATTTAATATTCATGATTCTTGATTAGTTTTGAACATTTGCTCACACTGTTCAATGATTGTAGCAAGATCGATTCCATCAAATCACTTTGGTGGCAAATAATAATCACATTAAGGTACCTCTTTTCCTAATAGAGGTAGACTGAGACATAATGTAGAGGAAATATGATAATGAATATTTAAACTGACGATATCTTTGAACAACCCAGCTTTGTGTTGAAAAGTCAAAGTGCCTAATCTCCTCATGTGACAGCTGCAGAATATAAGAATCTCAATCCACCATTTAATGCACCATAATAAAAGCAAAGTTTCTATGTCCCTCTGTGACGGAGGTATATTGAGACTTTCCTGGGCTGAATGCACTTGAGGTCATGCCTTACCTTAAGGTTATAGTAACAGCCTTAGAAATAGAAGAACAACAGTTGGTTCCTTAATCTCTGAGAACTCAACCTAACGCTTCCTTAGGAAGCCACAGACTAAGCAAAGGATCATAAAAACACACACATTTTCAAAGCTTTCATCTACACATAGCAAGATGTATCCCTCCACAATGGCATGTCTGACCCTTGTCTTAACCCGCCATTGGATAACGCTGAAGGAAATTGAAAAAAATAACTTGAAGAGACATAGAATCTCTATAGTGTGGAAACAGGCCATTCAGCCCACACTGACCCTCTAAAAGGCATGCCACCCAGACCCAGCTTCCTGTCACTTTGCATTTCTCATGGCTAATCCACCTATACTGCACGTCCCTGGACACTATGGACAGTTTACCCTGGCCAGTCAACCTAACCTGCACATCTTTGGACTGTGGGAGGAAATCAGAGCACCCAGAGGAAACCCACATAGGTATAAGGAGAATGGGTAAACTTCATACAGACAGTCAACTCAGGGTGGAATTGAACCCAGATCCCTGGAGCTATCAGACAAAATAACTGCAGATGCTAGAAGCCAAAATAGACAAGTTGGAGGCTGGAAGAACACATCAAGCCAGGCAGCATCAGGAGGTGGAGAAGAAGATGGTCCTGAAGAAGGGTTACACCTGAAACATTGGCTTCTCCACCTCTGATGCTGCCTGGCTTGCTGTGTTCTTCCAGCCCTTACTTGTCTAGTTTGATCTCTCAGACAGTGAGCTAAGCAGTGAGCCACCCCAGGGTTAGTTAGGACTTTGGAATTTCTGGAATATAGGTTCCGGAAAGGAAATACAAATCAAACCTTATAACAATATAAAGCTGAATAATGTGTCTTTGATAGTATTGTTATGAATGCAGGCATGTACAAGAGCATGCTATTTTTAACAGGTCTCTATTGATTTCGGGTAAAACAATTTGTTCCAGAAAGGAGTTTGCTCATCATTCTAAACATCTGCTGTGAGACAGGCCAATGTGATCTTGTTGCTGTGAAGAAAGAAACACAAACCAAAATAATTGTTTTTAAAAGCCAAGTGAGAGGTTTTGCGTCTTGACTCAGAAAAATAAGACAACTGCTTTTGAGGCAGACAGGACAGCAGAAGAGAGAGAGAGAGAAAATCAAACCATTGTTAGGTGGAGAAGCAACTGCTGCTGTTGCGAAGGGCAGGCTGAATGCTCCTGTATAAACAACTCAGAAAAATGCTTGTAATAGTTGGTTTTCAGTTCAATATGCAGAGGACAGGAGTAATGGGACTTCTGGAGATTTAATGAGCAAAATGTCACTGAGGTGTAGGTTGCTGATGGAATGTGGTTCTGGAATACTCAGAGTAACTGGAATGATTTTCAAACGACACTGGAAGGGTCAAAATTTCAGGGAAAAATGAGCCTCTTGGAAAGTTGCGATTAATTTAGGATTTAATCTTGCGTAACTACCTACCTGTCAAAATCATACTGTAAAGTGTCTATCACATTTCTGCTGAGTTAATGAATTGATATGAAAATACCTCTTCTTTAGTTTGGGCTCTTAGCTGCTTGCCAAGTAGCGTCTCATCTATGTTAATGTTAGTTTGTTTGTTGCAATAAAGTTCTTGCGACATGAAAACTTTTCCTTTAGTCATTTCCCTTGGTTGCTGGGGACACAATTTCTTGAAAAAAATCCTATCAGTCTTTATGGGGATCGGAACATTACACCGAGAATCACAGAGATATGGGCCAATGAGCCTATTAAAGCAAAATACAGTTATAACTGTAATGGTCAAGAGGTTAATAGCAGGTTTATTGCTTATGTCATTTATATGTACGTTCATGGAGAAAAAGAGGATATATGAAAAAGTGGATAGGAGTAAATCTAAAAATAAATCAAGTGGAAGAAATTTAAGACAAAGAACAAAATAATGGAACTTAAATAAATAAAGTCTCAGATTCAATCCAAGTAATTAGAAGTCGAAATATTAAAAGACCAATTGGTGTGCAGTTAGGTTTCCTAATGTCATTCCATCATTTAAGAAGGGTGTGAGAGAAGAAAATGTATAACAACAAACATATTAGCCTAATACTAGATGTGCAGAAGTTATTAAAATAACTCATACAGATAACATGACTCAGCCTTGAAACAATAATGAATTGAACAGAGAACACCAGCACAGGTTTGTTATGGAGAGGTCCCTTCCTGGACCTCTCCATCTCCATTTCTGGTGACCGACTCAACACAGACATCCACTACAAACCCGCCGACTCCCACAGCTACCTGGACTACACCTCCTCCCACCCTGCCTCCCGTAAAAAAAGCTATCAGGTATTTACAATTCCTCCACCTCCACTGCATCTGTTCCCAGGAGGATAAATTTCACCATAAAACATCCTAGATTGCCTCCTTCCTCAAAGACCACAATCTCACCACTCACCTGGTCGACGATGCTCCTCCAGTGCATCTCCTCCACTTCCCACACCTCCACCCTTAAACCCCGCCCCTCCAACTGCAACAAGTACAGAACCCATCTGGACTTCACCTTCCATCCCAGCAACCTCTGGATACTTTGCATCATCCTCTGCCATTTCTACCACCTTTAAACAGACACCACCACCAGGGATATATTTCCCACACCACCGCTATCTGCATTCTGGAGAGACCATTCCCTCTGTGAGTCCCTTGTTAGGTCCATGTCCGCCACCAACCTACCCTCCACTCCAAGCATCTTCCTCTGTCACCACAAGTGCAAAACCTGCGCCCACACCTCCTTCTTTATCTCCGTCCAAGGCCCCAAATGATCCTTCCACCTCCACACACGTCATCTACTGTGTTCGTTGCTCCCGATGTGGTCTCCTCTACGTTGGGAAGACAGGACTCCAACTTATAGAACGTTTAGAGAACATCTCTGGGACACATGCACTAAACAACCCCACCGCCCTGTGGCCAAACATTTCAACTCGCCACCCCCCCCACTTTGCCAAGGATATGCAAGTCCTGGGCTTCCTCCATTGCCAAACGCTAACCACCCAACGCCTGGAGGAAGAACGCTCATCTTCCACCTTGGGACCCTCCAACCACATGGGATCAATGTGGATTTCACCAGTTTCCTCATTTCCCCTTACCCCACCTTATCCCAGTTCCAACCTGGCACTGCCCTCTTGACCTGTTCTACATGTTCATCTTCCTTCCCACCTATCTGCTCCAACTTCCTCTCCGACCTATCATTTTCACCTCCACCTTCATCCACCTATCGCATTACCAGCAAGTTTCCCCAGCCCCACCCACCTCCCGTTTATCTCTCAGCCCCCTTAGGCCACAAGCCTTATTCCTGATGAAAGGCTTATGCTCAACGCATCGATTCTCCTGCTCTTCAGATGCTGCCTAACTGGCTATGCTTTTCCAGCTGCAAACACTTCGACAGGTTTGTTATGTAGAATTCAGGTTTGATTAACTTTGTTTTTTTAAGGAAACCACTAACAAGATAGATAAGGAAGTTTCAATGGATATCATCGATATAGACTTCCAGATAGCATTCAATAAGATTCCATACAAGATTTTATTTGTAAAAAATGGGAATGCATGGAATTGCAGGTTGGAAATTAGCTGACAACAGGAGGTAGAAGAAAGTGAGGACTGCAGATGCTGGAGATCAGAGTCGAGTGTGTGGTGCTGGAAAATCACAGCTGGTCAGGCAGCATTTGTGGAGCAGGTGAATCAACATTTCAGGCATAAGCCCTTCATCATTCCTACGCTCTGATTAGTTAGATATAACAACTGCTGCTTCTTCCCAGAGATCTGTTTTAGGATCTCTACTATAACTATTTATTAATTAGTTCATAAGAGAAGGTTTGGAAAGTTATATACCCAGTCTTACAGTTGTTATTAAGTCAGAAGAGACACTGAGTAGTCAAAATGGGAATGGGAAATTAGAAAGAGACAGGAACAGATAAGGTGTGTGGCTCTAGCTATGACCGCTGAAGTTCTTTGGAGAAAACGTAAGATCACCAATTTTAGACTCAAGATCTATCTGAGTATTTTTGAATTGTGAAACACCACAAATTATGCTAAATTGGTATCAGGCACCCAAAGAAATCAGAAAGTCTAAAGGAAGGTTTCCTTCCATCTGAAGGAATACAAAGGGAGTTGATTGCATTTCAATTGCTTAAGGCTATGACCTAACTACATGGCGTGTAGTACCGGGCAAGGAACCTCAGCAATGACAGACTGATCTTGGATGGGATGCAATGCAGGTTTACCAAGATGATAATGGAAATTAGGACACGATACATAACAATAGCCTATATTATCATGAGTTTAAAATACTGGGAAATAATCTAAACAAGATGCTTGAAATATTAGAAAGACTCTTGAAGGATAGAAAAACTATTACCGCTTCTGGGAGATTAAGAAGAGGAGGTAATCTTAGAATTAGGGCTCGGCCATTCAAGGGGCAAAATCAGGAAGCACTTTTTACTAAAGGCTTGTAGGAAATTGGAACTCTCTACCCCAAAGTTTAGAGATACTGCAACAATTAAAACTTCCAAGACTAAGTTCTGTACAGATGGGCTGAGATGAGATCATCAAGGAATACAGGGCAAAGCAGGGCAAATGGTAACCAACAAAGCAGCCTCAGGCGGTATGCTCCTACGCTGTAATATCAGCAAGATTCCAATCGAAGGAAGCAGTGAGGAGGTACCAGCTGGAGCTGACAGAAATAACAGCTCTTTCTCATTCTTTTTTTCACACACAGAAGTACTATTGCCCTCACAAAATGATTATAAATGATGGTCCCACTGCACACCCCCTCCCCACACCAATGTTCACAGCCAGGCAAGGCATATGGCTTTCATCAAAACCAAGTGCCTCCTTCAGTGACTGCCTCCATACTGCCTCTCTTTCTGTTCTGAATTGGAAATTATCACCTCTGTCGATATGTCAGTCAGAAGAGCCTCCCATTTACCTCCAGCCTCTGGACCCGCCCACCAGATGACAAGCTAACACCAGCCACTCAGATTTGGTGTCATTGCATTGCCCAACTGTTTATTTTTTGTGGTGGTGTGGAATCCGCAGACCATGTCTAAATTCATTGTGGACTGCTGCACCCCTTTGTAGAGTTATTCAAAAAATCTTTTGCTATGCTTTTGGTTGCACATCAGCCCCACATTCCTGCTCATTGGGCATCTGTTGAAAAGGAGAATGGGCAAGTTGGAGGACCTCCTTCTTGGTCTACTCTAGGGCCTGGCGAAAGGGGATTAGTAGATCCAGGCAGCAGACTTTGGAGGGGGTCTTAGTTCCAAACTGTCTGCCTTTCTTCTGCAGCTTCATTAGTGCTTGGGTGTCCTTGGAGACAGAGTATGTCCACCAATACTCTCAATGCCTTTAAAGAAAGGTAAGCACCACACGGGGGTGAAGTACCTGAACCCCCTTTCCAACTCCATTTTGATTTAACCTCTTCTCTCTTTCTTGACCTTTTCCCTCACCTTTGGTGTTATTGCCTTGCCCTTGCTGGGCTTGTGCACAAATTGATTAATTGCAGCTCAGGTGTTTGTGTTTTGGATAATAGGTGAAAAGTATCATGGGGCTCTCTTGTGATGGACTGGTAATGTCCCTATCCCTGGACATGGAGGCCTGGGTTCACGTCCCAACTGTTCCAGAGTCGTGTAATAACATCTCTGAATAGGTTGATTCGAAGAATAGGTTTAAAAAAAATCTGAAAAGTATCAGGGGCCCTCTTGTGATACAGTGATAGTGTCCTTACTCCTGGACTGGGAGGACTGGGTTCAAGTCCCACCTGTGTGTAATAACATCTTTGAGCAGATTGATGAGGGCAAAAAAGGTGAAAAATATCAAGGCAGTGTGGTGATAGGAAAAAGATGTTCAGTTATGTGTAATAACACTTCTGGATCTAAAAGCTAATTCTGGTAGCAGTGCTCTTGTGGAGCAATGCTAGTGCTCCTAATACTGATACCTAGGATCAAGTAGGAGAAAGTGAGGACTGCAGATGCTGGAGATCAGAGCTGAAAATGTGTTGCTGGAAAAGCGCAGAAGGAAGAGAAGTTGTTCAGAGTGAGGACCAGTTCAGTCAGTCGAAGGAGGGTGTCAGTGGAAGGGTACTGGTTGGTACGGCGGGAAAGTGATTCCTGAAGAAGGGCTCATGCCCGAAACGTCGATTCTCCTGCTCCTTGGATGCTGCCTGACCTGCTGCGCTTTTCCAGCAACACATTTTCACCTACGGTCAAGTGCCAGCTATTCCAAAAGTATGCATTAACACCTCTGGCAGGGTGGCCTGATTGTTTTTATTTATAATTTAGTTTTTTTAATGAAACCATTGCTGAGTGTTGGAAAAATCCATCTGGTTCATTGATGTCCTTTAGGGAAGGAAATCTGCCATCCTTACCCAGTCTGGCCTACATGTAACTCCAGACCCACAGGAATGTGGTTGACTCGCAACAGCCCTGTGGAAAATTGGAGACGAACAATAAGTATGGGCCTAGCCAGCAATGTCTGCATTCCATGAACAAATGAAAAGAAAGCATGTCTGGAACACACAGTGTGGATTGCCAGTCCAGAACCGATCCCAAGTTCAGCTTCCGAAGCAGAGACTGAAATTCCAGCCCAAAATGTCTTTTCTCATTTTTGTGACACTGTCTCTATTCTTGGTCCATTTCTTTAAGAACTTAATGCTGATTATGTTAAATTTCAATTTATTTTTATGTGTGGGAGTATTCAAAACACAACATGTTGCTTAAATCAAAGTAACACTACTTATGTAATGATATTTGCTTTTGTTAGATTTCATCACTGTTTCACATGATGGGTTTCATCTTCATGTGAAAAAAATGAAAACAAGTGTGAGAACAAAGCTACAGAACTGCACAATTGTATTACAAGTTGAAAAGGTAATAGATGAAAAGATGAAAGAAGCAAGATAAAAGGACTCACTCTGCTCACTTAGTCTGACTCTAAAGGCAAGCAGTACTTTCCAAAAACACATGGGGGGGGGGAGGGGGGAATAAATAGGGCTATTGTTGATGTGGAAGATATAACAGCAACCTTCATTAATGTGATACAATGTCTCAAGATGCTCCTCAAAATTTGATATTTAAAATTTTTTCAAGGGATGTGGATTTCACCAGTGAGGCCAGCATATATTGCCTATTCATAATTGCCCACAGAAAGTGATGGTGAGATATATTCTTGAACTGCTGCAGTCCTTGGAGTATCAGGCCACCCACAATGCTGGTTGGATGGGGAGTTCCAGGATCTAACTCAGCAACAATGGAGCAATGGCTACACAGTTCCAAATCAGGATGGTGCACGTCTTGGAGGGAAACGTGCAAGTGATGGTGTTGCTATACATCTACTGCCCTTGTAGGTATCTTCCTAGATAGTAGAGGTCATAAGCTTCGAGGATGATGGTGAGTTACTGCAGTGCATTTTATAAATTGTACATACTGCTGCCACTAAGCAATGGTGATGATGGAGTGAATGCTGAAGGTGGGGGATTTAGTGCCAATTAAGTGGGCTGCTTTGTTAGAATGGTATCAAGCTTCTTGAGTATTGTTGGAGCTGCACTCATCCAGGCAAGTAGCAACTCACCACAGGAACATTAGCTTCTGACCTGCTTTTGCAACCATCGTATTTATATGACTGGTTCTGTTCAGTTTCTAGTTAATGGAAAACCCCAGGACTGAGTCACGAAAGGAGATAATAGGACCAGAGATCAAAAGCTTATACAGACAGATATATGCTAAACAGCATCTTATATGCAGAAGAAAATGAAAACACCCTAAATAGGTTTAGGGAGGGAACTCTTGGGCTTAAGTGTGGAGACCATAGCTTGAGCCTATTACAGAGCAAAGTAAATTGGAAATACATTTGAAACCAGAATTAACATAAGAACATCGGAAATATGAGTTGGAGTATGCTATCTGGATCCTCGAAATTGCTGTGCCACTTACCAAGATTAAGACTGAACTGACTGTGACCTTATCTCTATGGTTCTGTCTGATTCCTAGAGCTGCTGACTTGATTGTTGACCAAATATTGACTAATTCAACAATGACATGATCTTGCAACCATTGTTCCCTGTGAAGAGAATCTTAAATATTGATAAATCTCTGAAAGAAGGAATTCCTTGTCATCTCAGTCTTAATTGAGACATCCCTTATTTTAAAATTGTTCCCCCATTCTTAATTCACCCACAAGGGGAAGTATCCACCCTATCAAACCACCACAGAATCTTAGATGTTTCAATAAGATCAGCTCTTATTCTTCTCAACTCCTTACAGTACAGCCCTGTACGATACCTGCTGAATGTTTTCTCACTAGACAACAAGATAAATGTATAGCACTCACAGGGTAGTAGGGCCAGAAAACATGACTGAAAAGTGGAAGGACAAAGTCACAGAGGGATTTTAAAAAGGGTTTGAGAATGGGAATGCTAAATGAACACCAGCACAGAGTACACCGAATTAGTTGAGTATCAAGGGATTAAGGCACGAATGAAGGGAGATTAGGTAGACATCCATCTTGTAGAGCTGGAAATAGGTGTTGTTTAATGATAAGCAAAACCAGGAATAGCTCAGCAGGTCTGGCAGCATCTGGGAAATCAGAGTTAACATTTCAGGTCCAGTGACCCTTCATCAGAACTCATGGTAGCTAGGAAAATGTCAGTTTATATGCAGAAGTTAGGGTTGGGGGGGAGGGGGTAAGGAGTAAATGATATGTAGGGATAGAGCCCAAAGAGAGAGGAGAACAGTTGGTCAGACAAAAGAGTGGATAACGATCTGGCTAAGAGGGTGAATGGCTGTTAATGGGGACTGTTAGTGGCTAACAATGGGTTGTGTGTAATAGCCAACAAGGACATTGGAGAGCTCAAGCCCTAAAGTTACTGAATTCGATATTAACCCAGACAGCTGCAGGGTCCCCGAGCAGAAAATGAAGTGCAATTCTTCCAGTATTGGTATTTTTTGGGTTTACATATCTCCCAGACAGATAGTAACGCTAAGAAAAGTAAAAAAATAAATTGCTGGCTGGCAGTATCATGTTTAATCACTGTAAACAAAAGATGTGATGTCTGTTGGAAACACATCTTTGATGAAATGTTTCTGTCGGGACCTCCAGATCTCCTTCAGGTAATCAAATTTTTGGATAATTGATATTCAGATAATCGAGGTTCCTCTGTACTTGGTTTAGAATCTTCATAAAATTGACATAAACTGGCTTTAAAAGTGGAAAAGTTAATCATCAACATATTACTTGATTTGTATCAAGAAATTTAAATTGTTTGCAAAATAAGCCTAATATTCTTGGATGCTGCCTGACCTGCTGCGCTTTTCCACCAACACATTTTCAGCTCTGATTTCCAGCATCTGCAGCCCTCACTTTCTCCTCTAATATTCTTTCAGGGAAATATATGCATGTGAATTTTCTTTTCTTTACAAGATTAAAGAAAAGTAAATAATGAAATAAACTGTGGTTCCAAATTTTCATTCGAGCTGCTCTTAGTCTGCCAGAGTAACTTTATAAATAATGTGGTAATGTGCACACATAGAATTTTGGCCATGTTAATTCCAAATTTACTGTGATGGATTGAGAATACTAAGAACTGTAAGGAAATTCCAGGCTTTAGTTTTAGAAAATTATAGCATGACATGTTACTGAATCAGTTCTCTTGTTGAGCAGCTCAGTAAGGTGATTGCGCTTGATCAGCAATATGTTGGAGTTAATGATCCATAGACTAACAGTGAGTCTATACATTGGACATTGTCATAAAGTGTCAAATGTCAGAGGTCTACGTGGCAGACCATCACCATGGGTAGGCGAAAGTGAGTCCTGGAGATCAGAGTCAAGACTAGAGTGGTGCTGAAAAAGCACAGTAGGTCAGGCAGTATCCAAGAAGTAGGAAAATTGATGTTTCAGGCAAACCACCATGGGTAGTTAGGAGGGCTGTGCCTAATAATGCCAGGCGTATGCCTTCTCTTCCCCACACAGTGATCTGTACTGAACACATTTAGTTCATACAAGATAACAATGATATTATCCATAATAAAGCTTGTATCCATAACCATGGCATAATAACTTGGTTGCAGGTGACTACCTATTATAATTTTGCTTGGGCAAGTATTTATCCAAGCAATAAGATAAACTTGTATGTGTGCAGGGGTGGTTTGCAAAGCAGGTGTTATTGAAATATGCAAATAATTGCAAAAATTAAAAATAAATGACAATAAATAGAGCTGAAGCCACCTGATGGGTACTGCATGCTTAAGATATGAATGTGTGAGGCAAAGCAATAGAATAATTTAACAGAAATTAATAAAAAGCATAACCATGTTGTTTTCCAGATCTTTCTTTAATGATTTGTTGTAATACATTTTGAGTGAGCAAAGTGGGTGCTGAATAAGGGGGACTATCAAAATGACAATAAAGCTGCAAGTGAGTAATCTTAAGTTTCAAAATCTTAATGACAGAGATATATCTCTTTGGTGTAATGGTGGGGGGTTGATTTATTCCAAAACAGAAAATTGCAGACATCAGATCATCACGGCAGACAAGAGTTATAGAACTGCTGGTTGTCAAAATCAACAAGAAAATATTTAGGAGACAACTGACTACAGATTCTTCATACTCATGTGTCATGAATTAACCATAATTCCATCAATCGTTTAAATGATTCTCGAGCACATCAGTGCTCTTCAATAAAGAAAACTCTATTACTCACTACTGTCTACAAAGTTGATGTCCACTCAACTATATTTGTAGTGCTAATGCGTTTTTTTTCCTGTTACTGTGCAACATATTTGTAAAGATATCAAATGTGTACCCTGATTGATACAGAGAGGAAGTGTCATGGACCAGCAGTAGGAGTTGATAAATATCTCTCCAACTGAGGCTGACCAGATAACTCATGAGCAATCGAGTAGTGAGTGATTTAGGGACACCCTGAGGAGTTAATCTGTCTCACTGCCAGCTGCACCATAATCTGTTTATGTCATATGTATAATAGATATTTTAAATAAAACAAATTTATGTTTTCATAACATACATATTCGTAGATTTAAAAATTATCTACACAGTAATAATAATATAGGTGTGGTACAAACCAATAATTACATTACTCTGATATTTCCCAGTTTATTTATATAATTATTCATCATTTAAGTATCAGTATTTTACATTTTCACAGCTAATAAAAACAAACTAGTTGAAAAATGTGCCAAAAATTCCAGAACTGATTTTTTTTTTAGTGATAAGTGATTTAGCTGCTAAATATTGGTTTGAAGGACTTTGTTATCAGGGACCAACACTTTATTGTTCACTCTGGCTTGTCCTGTCATACTTATAAAGACATCATGTATTATCTGGATTGTAACAACAAATGGAAGCACTCGCAGTCCTAGGTGAACAAATGAATTAGGGGCAGCAGTATGCTAATCAATACTTGAGCTTGCTTCACTTTATATTCAGATTGTGGCTTCAACCCCATTTCCCCGCCTAATTTTTGGGTTCACTTATTAATCACAAATTGTTTAACTTTTGCCTTTAACCCTGTCTCCACCATTCGCTGAGATAAAGAGTTTCACAGACTCTCAATTCTCCAAGAAAAAGTAATTCTCCTCATCTTTGTCTGAAATGAGGGATTCCCTAACTTTAAACCATGTTCCATAGTGCTAGTCTCCCTTACAGGGTAAACATGCTTTCAGCATCCATATAATCTAGCCCTTCAGAATCCTCTGTCTTTCTTAATCTTCTAAACGCTAATAGATACAGGTTCAACATTTTCAACATGTCTTCAAAAAATAACTGCTTCATCCTTCGGTGAAGGGATTGGTTATTCTTACTTCATCTGGCCTACATGTGACTTCAGACCCACAGCAATGTGGTTGACCATTAACAGCCCTCAAGAAAGTCAATTACTTCAAGGGGCATAAAAGCAATAGGAGTTAATAAACCTCAACTGAGGCTGACCAGACCACTCATGAGCAATCGAGTAGTGAGCAAGAAATGCTGGCCTGGCCAGCAGAATCCACCTCCCTTGAAAGATTTTTTTTTTCAAATCCCAGAATAAGTCAAATGAACCCTTACAGTACTACCAATGCATTTCCATCATTTTTTAAACAATGAGACCAAAACTGTCCACGGCACTCCAAATATGGCCAAATCAATGCATTATGCAATTGTAGCAAAACACTGAATTTAATATCCTGTTTCCCTTGCAATAATTGACAATATTCCATTTACATTCTCAACCAGTTGCTGTACTTGTGTACCAATCGTTAGTGTGCATCCTCACGCCTTGCTTCCTGCAAAGACTGTATTCCAATCTCCCAGTTCCTCTGTTTCTGTCACATCTATTCTGATAATGCCAACCTCGACAAGGGAGCCTCTGAAATGTCCACCTTGCTCCTTAATCAAGGATTGCTTAGCATGTTGATTGATAGAGCCCCCAGCTGGGTCCAACCCATCTCCCGCACTTCAGCTCTCACTCCCTCTCTTCCCTCCACAACAGTGATAGGGTCATCCTTCGTCATTTCTGCCACCTCCAAACAGACCCCACCACCAAAGATATATTTCCCTCCCCTCCCCTATCAGCATTCTGGAAAGACCACTCCCTCCGCGACTCCCTCGTCAGGTCCACACTCCCCACCAACCCAACCTCCACTCCCGGCACCTTCCCCTGCAACCGCAAGAAATGCAAAACTTGCGCCCACACCTCCTCCCTCACTTCCTTCCAAGGCCCCAAGGGATCCTTCCATATCCGTCACAAATTCACCTGCACCTCCACACACATCATTTACTGCATCCGCTGCACCCGATGTGGCCTCCTCTACATTGGGGAAACAGGCCACCTACTTGCGGAACGTTTCAGAGAACACCTCTGGGACACCCGCACCAACCAACCCAACAGCCCTGTGGCTGAACACTTCAACTCCCTCTCCCACCCCACCAAGGACATGCAGGTCCTTGGCCTCCTCCATCGCCAGACCATGGCAACACGATGCCCGGAGGAAGAGCTCCTTATCTTCTGCCTAGGAACCCTCCAACCACAAGGGATGAATGCAGCTTCCTCATTTCCTGTCCCCCACCTTATCTCAGTCCCAATCCTCGGACTCAGCACCGCCTTCTTGACCTGCAATCTTCTTCCCGACCTCTCCGCTCTCACCCTTTCTCCGGCCTATCACCCTCACCTTAACCTCCTTCCACCTATCGCATTCCCAACGCCCCTCCCCCAAGTCCCTCCTCTCTACCTTTTATCTTAGCCTGCTTGGCACACCTTCCTCATTCCTGAAGAAGGGCTTATGCCTGAAACGTCGATTCTCCTGCTCCTTGGATGCTGCCTGACCCTCTGTGCTTTTCCAGCAACACATTTTTCAGCTCCGATCTCCAGCATCTGCAATCCTCACTTTCTCCCTTGTCCTCAACTGTCATCCCACCAGCATCCACATCCAGAGGATCATTGACTGCCATTTCCGCCACTCCATTGAGATGCCACATATTCCTCTCCCCTCTCTTGTCAGCCTTCCACCGGGCCACCTTGGTTCATTCCTCCTTCATTCCTGAAACCTTCCACAGTGACATGCCACCTTCCCCTGCAACCGCAGAAGTTGTGACACCTGCCCATTTATCTCCTCCCTCCTCAGCATCTAAGGTCCCAGATCCATCTTCTAGGTGAAGCGGCACTTTACCTGCACTTCACTCAATCCAGTCTATTGCATTAGCTGCAGACTATGTTATCGTCTCTACGCTGGTGATTGGGTGACCACTTCGCCGAACACCTACGTTCTGTCTGCAAAAAAGACCCTGACCTTCCAGTTGCCTGCCACTTCAACATACCCTGTTCCTTGGCCAACATCTCTGTCTCAGGCTTGCTGCAGTGCTCCAGTGATGCTCAGCGCAAGCTGGAAAAACAACCCCTCATTTTCCGCTTGGGGACCTGCAGCCTTCTGGATTCAATACTGAGTTCAACAATCACAGGGCTTGAGTTTCTCCCATGTTCTTACCTCAGCTCCTACACTCCAGGCCTTGTTAACACAGTCTGCTATTACACGCAACCCATTGTTAGCCACAAACAGTCCCCATTAATAGCTATTCATCCTCCTAGCCTGACCATTATCCATTCCTTTGTCTGTCCTTCTCTCTCTTTGGGCTCTAGCCCCACCCATTGTTTATTCCTTACACCCTCCATGCTCCCCATGCCACTCCCCTCCCCACCACACCTACCTTCTGTATGAAAGCCAATATTTTCCTATCTACGATCAGTTTTGAGGAAGGATCACTCAACCTGAAACGTTAACTCTAATTTCTCTCCACAGATGCTACCAGACCTGCTGAGCTTTTCCTGCAATTTCTGTTTTGGTTTCTGATTTCCAGCACCTGCAGTTCTTTTGGTTTTTATTCACCAACTTCTTGTGTTTCATGTACCAGGGCCTAGATGCGCCTGCAACTCTCTCCAATATTAAAAAAAACATTCTTCTTGCCAAAGCGAACAAGTTCACACTTTCTCACAATATATTCCATCAAACAAATGTTTGCCTTTGCAAACTGCGTGGGTGGTATCTTCCAAGTTTTGTCTTGCACTTATCTGAGAAAGCTAACTCTTGAAACGAAGGCCTGTCAGAATATCAGGCAATTATGAGGCACAGGAGGGTCTTCATCCAGAATTAGATTCACCAGGGATAGAATCACTCCCAACAAGAGCTGCCAAAAGCAGACAGTTCATATATTTGCAATGCAAGCCCAGAGACCAAGGACTCAGGTCAAAGGTAGGTAATTCAGGGATATAGGCAGGTTCTAGGGATGGGGTCGTAAGGAGAGGTAGGGGATGGGTATCAGGAGTCAGGGCACAAGATTGGATCTCAGGTGTCATACCCATGTCCTATGTACATGATCTCAACATGTCACCTCTACACACAAGACCATAAGAAACAGAAACAGGAGTTGGTCATTTGGCCCCTCAAGTCTACTCTGCTAACCAATAGGATCATGGCAGATATGACATTCTTCACTTCAACTTGCTCACATTTTCCCTGTGATCCTTAATTCCACTATTAATCAAAAATCTGTCTATCTCAGCCTTAAATATATACAAGGACTCTGCCCTCGCAGCTGTTTGTAGCAAAGAGTTCCAAAGACTCACAACCCTCTGAGAAATGAAACCCTAAACAACAGGCAACTTCATTTTACCCTCTGGGAGGGGGCCTTGTCAGGAGACTCATTTGGTGTGGGACCTGGGACTTCTATTAATCATTAATTGACCAGTACATGGCCTCAATTCACAGCTACTAACGTTCTGATCAAGATCCTAATTCTGGTGGTGGCAGTAAGGTGTCAGGGACTGGGTAGAAGTCCTACCCGCATAATTAAATACCCTTCTCGCCTCTGGCCTCATCTCATCTGGGACTGGAAGATTTCACACTTTACATCTCCTCCACAATTTACTTTCCTATCCATATTTTATGCCAGTCCATATTCCTATCCATATTGTATGTAACAGTCACACATTCAGTCCCTTTATCCAAGTTCTTTATGTTGTTATATTTGAGGTTGGAGCAATCACTGTTTTTTTTATCTAGTCCCACCCCTCCATTGCTCGTAACAGATTTTAAATTTATTGTTGCTGATATGCCTAATTACATAACTCTCTCAATGTGTCAGGTTCAGTATTGAGATCAAGTCAGACAGTTTCCTTTGGTGAATAATAAATAATTGACAAACAGTTTGGACACACACACACCACTACCAATGCCGCGCCCCCCACCGAGAATTGACTTTAAACTGCTTTGTGCAATTAACAATTAAAGTCAAGAACTGTCCCGAATGGTGTTCTAATATTGAAGATATATTGTGCACACAAGCTGTTGAAACTGAGCTATCCTCTTGGAACATCCACAGTTGGCTGGAGTTCCTGTGCGCAGATGGTGTGTAGATCCCAAGAAAATTCTCTTCAGGAACTCTCCTCTTGTAGTCAAGGTGATGTTTGGTGGGTTTTCAGGTCACACACTTTGTTGAGGAGAGTTGCAAAGAGAGAGGAAGGGGATAATGGGCTGTGCTCTTCAGGCAGGTCAAATTCTCCCTCACTGAGTTCAAAAACACAATCGTCTTATCCCACTAAAAAAGCTGAACCTTTGAGCTCTCTGTAAATTCTCCAGACTAAATGGCTCCATCAGAACTCCCCTTATTCTTTGCCATTTTACCCAAAGCCTTTTGTTCAGTAAAGTGTCCTTTGTTTAAAGGTTCAATATATATTTACATGGGTCTGCAAAATCATTTTAAAAAAAGCTTTTGATTACCTCTTTTCATAAAATTGGAAATTGTGGAAGCCCAGCACCAATCATTTTGACACTCTACATTTAACATCTTGTCAACCTAAAAATGATCTATTTATTCCTACTCTCTAACTTCCAGTTAGTTAGCTAATCCTCAATCCATGGTAATATGATACCTACTAGAGTATGAGTTCTTATTTTGTGGAGTAATTTTCCATGGCGTCACCTTGTTGAATGTTAAGTATACCACATCTACAGATTCCCTTTTATTCATCTTGCTTGTTACTTTCTCAAAGAACTCTAATGTATTGGTCAAACATTATGTCCCTTTCACAAAACAGTTTCCTGACTTCTTTCTAAAATGAAAGATACAATATTTTAAACTGTGTCCCACAGTTAGAGTTTCTCCAATACAGGGAACCATACTTTCAGAAACCACCCTGTCAAGTCTCCTTGGGATGTAACTTGTTGCAATAAGATCATGTCTCATTCTTCTAAACACCAACAAGTACAGGCATAATCAGTCCAATCTTTCTTCATAAGACAATACTAAACTTATCTCAGAAATCCATCAAGTGAGTTTTCTCAGTTCTTTGATGAGCAACTATCCAGTTGAATCAGTTTGAATGTTTTGATGCCCAATTATGCTTGAACCAAAATGTTCAAAAAATTGAATGACTAATTCTGTGAAATTTACAAAAAATATATTTCACAGGATTAATAATACTATCGCCATGATTAAATTAATAAAATGTGGAAATAATTTAAATAAGGGAAATGTACATATACTTTTAATCTCTGCTGTGGTTCTGTTCGCCGAGCTGGAAGTTTTTGTTGCAAACGTTTCGTCCCCTGTCTAGGTGACATCCTCAGTGCTTGGGAGCCTCCTGTGAAGCACTTCTGTGGTGTTTCCTCCGGCATTTATAGTGGCCTGTCCCTGCCGCTTCCGGTTGTCAGTTTCAGCTGTCCACTGTAGTGGCCGGTATATTGGGTCCAGGTCTATGTGTTTGTTGATGGAGTTTGTGGATGAGTGCCATGCTTCTAGGAATTCCCTGGCTGTTCTTTGTTTCGCTTGCCCTATAATGGTAGTGTTGTCCCAGTCAAATTCATGTTGCTTGTCGTCTGCGTGTGTGGCTACTAGGGATAGCTGGTCGTGTCGTTTCGTGGCTAGTTGATGTTCGTGGATGCAGATCGTTAGCTGTCTTCCTGTTTGTCCTATATAGTGTTTTGTGCAGTCCTTGCATGGGATTTTGTACACTACATTAGTTTTGCTCATGCTGGGTATCGGGTCCTTCGTTTTGGTGAGAATTTGACTGGGACAACACTACCATTATAGGGCAAGCGAAACAAAGAACAGCCAGGGAATTCCTAGAAGCATGGCACTCATCCACAAACTCCATCAACAAACACATAGACCTGGACCCAATATACCGGCCACTACAGTGGACAGCTGAAACTGACAACCGGAAGCGGCAGGGACAGGCCACTATAAATGCCGGAGGAAACACCACAGAAGCGCTTCACTGGAGGCTCCCAAGCACTGAGGATGTCACCTAGACAGGGGACGAAACGTTTGCAACAAAAACTTCCAGCTCAGCCAACAGAACCACAACAACGAGCACCCGAGCTACAAATCTTCTCACAAACTTTGAACTTTTAATCTCTTCCCAACAAGTTTTTTCTTCAAGAAATCTCAAAGACCAATTTATGCCATACAATTAGCAATTTCAGGGGGCTCAGTGGTTAGCATTACTTCCTCACAGTGCCAGGGACCCGGGTTCAACTCCAGCCTTGGGCGACTGTCTGTGTGGAGTTTGCACGTTTGCCCTATGTCTGTGTGGGTTTCCTCCGGCTGCTCTTGTTTGCTCCCACGGTCCATAGATATGCAGGTTAGTTGGATTGGCTGTGCTAAATTGCCCTTAATATCCATGGATGTGGTGGTTAGGTAGATTAGCCATGGGAAATGCAGGGTTACTGGGGTCGGTGGGGGGAGTGGATGAGATTAGTCTGGATGGGATACTGTTTGGAGAGTCGGTGTGGATTTGTTGGGCTGAATGGCCTGTTTCCACACTGTAAGGTAATGATTGAATTTCAATTCAAACCCTCCTGTAAATGGTTAATCATTCCCATCTGGCTTCACAGTAACATTTCACATTCTGTGCTTCAAGAGATGATGTGTACTAGTGATATTTTAGGTTCACACAATGCCTGAGAGTAGAGAAATACAGGAGTAGAGGACAGGTGCTATCCTATCAGGGTAAAAGAGGCATCCTTGGGCAAGTCATCCTCTATTCACATTAATGTACCTCTGACAGTCCAGATTGAGTGTGACAACAAAGAACTGGCAACAATTTGTTTGTCTTGGTTTATGAACAGAGAAGGGAATATTTTACAAAGTGCAGGAATTAGATACAAACTTCCCATCTTAATCCCAATATTTTAAATTGCTACACATCACAAGATTTTAGTCAATCTGGTGTGAAATGCTAAATTCAAGTTTCTAACGAATAATGAACATTCAATACACACACTAGTGAGATTATGCCAACCAGTATGCAAATTGAATAAGGATAAAGAATGAGTATTGGAACCTGAGAGCTATTTTAAAAGGTTTCTTATACATGGGTTGCAATGCAAATATAGTTAAAGATGCAGTTGCTGCATTTGTTGGTGAGGGAGAAGTGGGAAAGTGAAATTTAAAAAAAAACACAAATTCTACTAGCCTGAGGGCTTTAGCAATGTTACTTCAGGCAACATTGTGGAATAAAAGCAGCCTCTTTATTAAAAAAAGTAAAGATTCTCTGATCATTTGTGCAGTCTGTCAGAATTATACACAATAATCCTGCAATGAAAATAGCTCCAGTGAAGCACTACTAATACATTTGACACAGCTCCTACCCTGTCATTATGCATAGCGGCTTGTGCTTATCCCTTTTAAAATTGGAGTCTTTTACCAGGAAACACCATGATGAAATAGAACCATTTTCCTTACGGCAAACAAATCCTTCTCCAGCATATTTTGTTATTGTTTACTAACATACAGTTTTAGCAGCAGTGAACTGAATATAGGCTTCAATTAGTTTTTGATGAATGATTCCATAAAATCCTCAACTTTCATTTCCCCAGCGACCGGATATTTCATCCAGTAATATTGCATGAAACAAAATCAGGATACAATTCTAAGGACTCAATAGACTATCCCTATGTCATTGGCAATCTAACTGTGGGGATAGATACTTGGTTTAAAAGTGCTAATGTGGCATTTGTAAATTAACATTTTGAGGGATTTACTTATCAATTTTTAAAATAATATTAGTTATTTCAAATTGATGCTCAGGTTGGTTTATCACTCGTTTTGGCTGCAGAAATGAGCAGGTGGAATAGTTGAATTCAAGTTTGGTTTTATTTCATAGAATACAGGAATCATTGTCTCAAGGGCTCTGTTAATAATGTCGATGTACAGGAAGATACTGCAAAGTATTTTACAATGTGACAGGAAAGGAAAAAATGGGCACCATACAGAGCGAATTGGAGAAAATAAATTAAGGAGGGAGGGATAGGACAAGACGGCTTTTAGAAAGCTTTTGCAAATAATGAGTGAGCAAATGCCAGTGTTGGACTGGAAGAATTAATGCTGGTTAAGCAAACCATTTGAAAATGGATTGAGTAATATTGTGCAGTCATTCCGGTATAATATACCCATTCAATGACAGTATATTTGGAAACTATAGCAAAAATATTTTGTGGAGTAGAATCTATATTTTGTTAAGCTTCTTGGTTAACTAAGAAGTTGTGTGTCTTACACTAGCTGTTATTGTTGGGTTGTTGAAGACCTTATTATGATATCATAATTTGCAACCTCCATATAGTCAATGTCATTTTTTTTAACTGCGGTAATAAAGGAACTTTTAACATTGTGTTTCTCTTTGCATTGTTCACATTTCTCTAAAGCAAAACTTGATGTGGAATGATACTACATTGTTTAATCTTGCAAGTGATTATTCATTACCATGAGGTACCTACCTTTTCCAATGGATTCCTGTGGTATTATTACCTTATGAGAATGGATTATGAAAGTACTAGAATACCATTTAATGGTTAAATGTCTTTTACATTTCATGTCAATACGAAACATCATCTATACATCATTGCAAAGATGGTCATAAAGTTTCGAAGTCCAATTGGGAACTAATGCACAGACACTGAAGAATAAGTCTCTTCCAAGAGTTTCTTAGCTCACTAGCTTGGTTTAGCACCAGATCACGTGTAATATAGCTCAATGTAAAGCTAAATATAAAAGATCTCCACATGCTTCACTCTCTATATTCAGAAATGTGAACAGTGAGACGACAACCACTATGATGTAAGATTAATGTAAAGTGGTTATAGTTGTATTGATACTAAAATGTAACCTGAATCTGAGGGTGAGTGAGATTAAATGGTGTGGTGGTGCGGGGGTGGGGGAGGGGAAGAAGAATAAAGACATGGGTGTAGGGTAGGAGAGATGGTATGGAAAGAAAGTGAGTTGAGGGATTGGAAAAAAGGCAGTGAGAAGGAAGCGTAGAAGAAAATGAAGGGGAAACAGGAGAAAGGGAAGGAGCTAAATAGAGGAAGGAAAGAATGAAAGGAAGAGGTAAGGAAATTACTAAAGAGATGCATCAGAGGTAACTTCCTGTTCCTCCATTCTGATTCCATCAGTCCCTCATTCCTTCATGTTGCATACTCCTTCATTTTAATTTACTGATTTTCTTTCTTATCACCCCTTCATATCTATGACTGTCTTTCTCAGCCTCAATATTTTTTCTTGTTTTGTTTACCTTACCCTATTCCTTCACCCAATTCTTCATCATATTGGTTCATCAAGGGCACAAACAACAATCCGATATGCACGACTTCCTCGAATCTCTCTTTCCTGTTTCTTTGCTCCTGTTTTCCTTAAATTAGTCTGTTTATTTTGTTTTCTAGTGCTCATTCTCACTTATTATTCATTATCTTTATCATGCCTTTTCTTGAAAGCTTTTCTTTATTAACCCTTTTCTCGCTCTTTATCTTTCGCTCTAAACCTTTGTGTTGCCTCAAATTCTAACTTATCAATTTTCCACAGAGGCTGTATTTCTTTTCAAAATTCAACCTTCATTAAAAAATGAAGAAGAATAATCTGATATTGTCAACTGTTTCTTCTTCAAATTAGAAAATCCATCTTAATAGGAATTGGCTTTTCTAATAGTAAACGCATTATTACACGGCGGCTCAGAGGTTAGCACTGCTGCCTTACAGCACCAGGGTCTCAGGTTCAATTCCAGCCTCAGGTGACTATCTGTGTGGAGTTTGAACATTCTCCCCATGTCTGTGTGGGGGCTCTGGTTTCCTCCCACAGTCCAAAGATGTGCAGGTCAGGTGAATTGGCCATGTTAAATTGCCCATAGTGTTAGGTGCATTAGTCAGAAGGAAATGGGTCTGGGTGGGTTACTCTTCAGAGGGTTGGTGTGGACTGGTTGGGCCGAAAGGCCTGTTTACACACTGTAGGGAATCTAATCTAATCATAACATTGCTGATCAAAATACAACGTTCGTGTGTTTTTGTGTGTATATGCACTAAGGGGTGTGGAATCGTGTTGGCTACCTCAGCCATCATTTTAATGCCTAGTGATAACGCCCTATTCACCAGACCTGTTAATAGGTGAACCATCTATCCACCTAAATCTGTTACATTGCACAAATCAGGAAGATCCCAGTTGCACATTTCAAGTAAAAATAGGTAAAATGTTTTATGTTGTATCTTAATTAGACCACTGGAAATTATTCAATAAAATTTTAAATTGTTATTTTATATGTCCAGGAGAAGATATACTGTTCTGTCCAGATCCAGAGAAAAAAACATATCCAGTCTATTCATACACTTCACTTCACTGCCATGTGTACCTGTTAGCTTATCAAACTCTGTTGATTAAGAGCGTTGATCTTTGGCAAAGATTGTCTGCTAAATGCAAGGTTTCCACCAATATAAGGTTTACTGAAAGTCCGAATAAGTTACAATGTTTTATGACTTGTTTTACCCTCACTGTTCACCAATCAGCAAATGCAAAGCTATAGGGTCAAACTTTTGGTTTTCAAATTAGGGTTTCAGGAACATAGGAACAGGATCAAGCCAGTGAGCCCCTCCATGCATGTTCTGACATTCAATGAAATTGGGGTTGATTCCACAATTGTCTATATTCCTTAACACCTTTGGCGAACAAAAAAAATCTATCAATCTTAGTTATACAATTAACAACTAATCAGCAATTACTGCTTACTACAGAGGTTTCCAATCTTCTACTTTTCTTAGCCTGAAGAACTGTTTCCTCATTTTGCTCATGAAGGATCTGATTCTTTGTTTTTTGATGCCAGACTAACCGAAATAGTTTATCTCAATATACCTCATCTGTTCTCCTTAACATCTGGAAAATTTCAAGCAAATCATATTTTTAACTTTTAATTTTAAGGTAACACAACCAAACTTGGTTTGTATTCTCCTCGTAGAAATGGTTGGAGTACAGGTTTTGAGTTTATCAGACAATCACTCTGTTTAATGCTGAGCATATGTTGCCCTGTGAGTACAGTAGCTCTTTCTACAGTTCTTCCTGTGTGTGTTAATTTACCAGTGCATTTTGTTTAACATTATACGATAGAAATAATGCATCTTTTTTTTCTCCTGAGTGTAGCTAACACTGTCTTTCAGAATGTGCAAAACTACTAGCATAAAATCTCAACAAAAAAACAAAGAATCAAGAATCAAAACCAAAATTGCGAGAGAAACTCAGCAGGTCTTGCAGCATCTGTGGAGAAAAAGCAGATTCTCAAGGATGACTGGACCTGAAATGTTAATTCTTCAGGCTAAGTGCAATGAACAACCACAAGATGTAGATGCCTTCATATTTAAAGGGCCAGCAGCCAGAGCTTCAGCCATAGTGAACATTGAACTTCCAGAGATTCTTAACCAACAAAACAGCTGAAATCTGCAATTTAATTGTACCAACAGGCTATGCCTGCACTCGAAGCTTCTTTCATAAAGAGAAAGAGGACCATTCTTCAGAATGCTCAAAAATGCAGAATGCCTTGCCAAAGCTTTAAGTTGAGCATCGAAAATAACGAGAGAGAGAGAGAGAATAGCACCCCTCAAGGACCAATGTGGACATGTATGTGTAGAAATGTAGGAGATGGGCGAGGTCCTCAATGAATATCTCTTCTGTGTTTACTGTGGAGAAAGGCATGAAGACTTGGGAACTTGGGAAGTTAGTGGTCATATCTTGGGGACAGTCCATATCACAGTAGAGAAGGTGCTGGATGCATTAGAGTGTATGAAGGTAAATACATCTCCTGGTTCTCAGCTGATATATCCAAGAATGCTGCAAGAAACTGGAGTAGAAATTGTATGGGCCCTTGCTGATATTTTTGCATCATTGTTAGCCACGGGTGAGATCCTACAAGACTGAGGGTAGTGAATATTGTGCCCTTATTCAAGAAGGGCTGCAAAGAAAAACCTGGGAACTGTAGACTGGGAAGCCTAATATCTGTAGGAGATAAGTAACTTGAGAAGATTCTGAGAGATAAGATGTACATGCATTTCAAAAGACAGGGTTTGATTTCGAGTAGTCAACATGCTTCTTTGTGTGGGAGATCACACTTCACAAATTTGTTAGAGTGTTTTGATGAAGTGACCAGGAAGGTTGATGGGGGCAGGGTAGTAGATGTAATCTATATGGATTTTAGTAAGGCCTTTGATAAGTTTCCACACGGTAGGCTACTGTGGAAGGTTAAATTGCATGGAATCTAGGGAGAGCTGAAAAATTGGATACACAGTTGACTTGATGGTAGGAAGCAAAGGAATTAAGTCTTGCATTTTGGAGAGTCAAATTAAGATAGAAGTTTCATGGTGAATAGTAGGACATTAAAAAGTGAAGTGGAACAAAAGGACCTTGCAATCAGGTGCATGGTTCTCTGAAAGAGGAGTCACAGGTAGACGGAGCATGCCTTCATCACTCAGGACATTGAGTATAGAAGTTGGGAAGTTTTGTTGCAGTTGTACAGGAGGTTGGTGAGGTTGCACTTGGACTATTGAGTTCAATTGTTTCACCTTGCTATCAGAAGGATGTTATTAAACTGGAAATGGTGCAGAAGAAATTTACAAGGATGTTGCCTGGACTCAAGGGTCTGAGTTATAGGAAAAGGTTGGACAAGCTAGGACATTTTTCTTTTCAGGGTAGGAGACTGAGGGTGGATCTAACAGAAGTGCATAAGATCATGAGAGGTATGGATAGGGTGAATGCACTCAGTCTTTTTCCCAGGGTTGGGGAATCGAAGACTCGAGGGCATCAATTTAAGGTTAAAGGGGAAAGAAAAGGAACCTGAGGGGCAGCTTTTTACACAGAGGGTGGTACGTATATGGAATGAGCTGCCAGCAGAAGTGGTACATTAACGACATTTAAAAGGCATTCAGACAAATACATGGGTTTAGAAGGATATGGGTCAAGTGCAATGAAATAGGGTTAGCGTGGATGGACATTTTAATCAGCATGGACCACTTTGGGCCAAAGGCCTGTCTCCATGCTGTTGGATTCTATCAAAGTTCAACAGGATTTGAAGCTGGGATCAAAGCCCACCTGCAAACAATCCACCGGATTTTCAAAATCCGATGCAGGGAGAGACAACTGGGACCAGTGTTCTCACACAATTGTCACAAAAAAGATATATTGGTGGAGGAAACATTCACAGAAACATTCAGTGTTCCGAGGTTACTGTGAATGATTAGCTGAGGTGAAGTTTCTGCTCCACACAATCTTATATTTTAAAAAGAAACTCAAGAGAGAGAGAACAAAAATATCTAAGTTTCTAGCAGATTGTCTTGGAAAAACAAGCCTTATTAATGATGGCGATCGCCAGAAAGAAGATGAATTTTTGACAGAGGCTTAGAAGTATAGGAGGAAATAAAGCAAATTTCCATCCACTCGGCAGATCACAATATTACGCAGGAGCTTTTGGTAGATCTTGAACTCTACTTTCTTTTCAATGATGATATATTCTATTTTCTCATGGAGTTCTAGATATCATCTTGGATGGAAATGTGTTGCTGGAAAAGCGCAGCAGGTCAGGCAGCATCTAGGGAACAGGAGAATCGACGTTTCGGGCATTAGCCCTTCGCTAGATATCATCTTGCCTATGGAGGAGAGGAACTGGTCTTGGGAAATGCCTCCTGGTCCTGGTCCTGATCCTGCTGTTGTATTTGTAAGGCAGAGCATGTTACTTCTGATAAAAGTTGCCAAGAAAATGGTTCTGGTGAATCATCAACAGACAGTGAGCCAAAGACCTACTTTTGAGCAGAGCACATATTATTGAATGAACGAACTCCTCAATTAACAGTAAACAACAGGTCCAAGCTCTGTATGCATTCATTTAGGTTTTGGGGAAAGTAGATTTCTTAAATACCATTTCTAATATATGGGCGGTATGATGTCTCAGTGGTTAGCACTGCTGCCTCACAGTGCCAGGGACCCAGGTTCAATTCCAGCCTCAGGCGACTGGCTGTGTGGAGTTTGCACATTCTCCCTGTGTCTGCGTGGGTTTCCTCTGGGTGCTCTGGTTTCCTCCGACAATCCAAAGATGTGCAGGTTAGGTGGATTGGCCCAAGTTGAATTGCTCATAGTGATAGGTGCATGACTAGGGGAATGGGTCTGGGTGGGTTACTCTTCGGAGGGTCGGTGTGGACTTGTTGGGTCGACGGCCTGTTTCCACACTGTAGGGAATCTAATCTAATCTAGAAAAAAAAATCTGTGCAAATTTTGTTCTCACCCCAAATTGGCAGTTTCCATCAACCTTGCCTCCAATTTTCACATGGATCTTGTCTTCACATGGTCCACCTCCAAGTTCTTACCTTCCCTTTCTCAGCAACATCTGCTGTAAACCTACCGCGTCCTGTGGCTAGTTAAATTAGACTTCCTGAGTTTCCAGTGTCTTTGGAATGAATCTTATTGAAATTAGTGTTATTTATGGGTAGTTTCATGAATGGTTCCTCTCCATGAGGTCTAGCAAGTGTTTTTCATGCTATCATTCCAAACTTGCCTTATTACTTATCCACTATAGTCCTCTGCCAACCTGCTCATCCTAATGTCCCACTCACACCAGATGATCACTGCCAGGTCACCCATTAATTGCTAGAACCAGTGTCACATTTAAAAGGCCATTGTGCACCCAGTTGAATGCTGACAGTCCAGACTGGTCTGTATGTTTCAACGTATTTGCCCTGGACACAGTAGATAAGGGAAAATTGGTACTTCACTTTGCAAACAAGGACTTGGAGTCCTGGTGGACAGGGTTGTGCACAGGAGCACCAACCTCTTCTCCCAGGCAGCGAAGTCCACATCACTAGATGCTGCCAACCTGGTCCCAACCTAGGTCAGTGCAGTTTTCTCAGCCTGGAGAAATATCAAACAGTTTAGGGACGTAAATAACCCTTGGCACTTCACAAGTGTAAATGTCACCATCTTCTCTTTTCTATATCTCTGTCTCTGCTACTACATTCATCTCCCACTAGGACACATGGTCTAGCACTCTCACTATTGCATGCACCATCTTCCCTTACTTGCTGTTACCCACCACAAACTTCCACATTGCTCACCCTGCATTTCTTGTCACTCACTCACTCTGATCACCTTTCCCCCACATGCAACATCATGAATAGCTGTGCCAGCCACTTTCATCTCACCTCCTTTTGTCTCATTCTCGGAGAAAACAGCCAAACTAGAGTGCAGACTGCCAAAACAGTTTGGTGGGATATGAGACATTCAGTTCCTCACTCCCTATAAAGAATGGATCCTGGTAATGCCAGTGAGGACTCAGCCAATGGTGTACAAACTACATATGCAAAATACTCAAGACGGAAATAGAAATCAAAATGGTTATGATATGTCAACACATTGATTCTGAGCACATTTTATACAATAATGTCTCAAAGGTGAACAGCATTGTGAGGTGTACTTTTTAAGTAAGAGTAGCAGTTAATATTTAATAAACAGTCACATTTACAATCAAGCCAATTATAACTTATTATAATTTCACCTATTGCTAAGTGAAATTAATCCTTAAAAATAGCATTATTCGAACGGTTTACAACATACTTGTATATTAGCTACTTCTGTCACCAGCCACTAAACGAAAAGGGACTGTACATCTGAAACACATTTCAAAGGAAGCTCTCATTTAGAAAAAATCTTCAAATCATGGATTTCTTTTTGAACAGCACTGCCTTTTGTATAAATTTTGCACAGTTTAAGCTATGCCACAATAAACTATTTCTTCAGAGCTTGATTATGTTCCATACACTATTGTAACAGATCAATCAGGTGTGCTATGTAAATGCAGCACCATGAAGAGTCAGTGCAATTGGGAACGAAGGTGTCAGACACTTCAATTGGGACAATGAAAATCATGCTTCTTTCAATGCTTCAAAGAAGCTGTTTGATGGCTGAATCCTTATTCATTCCTCATCCACTGACAATCACTATTTCTTCAGTACTTAAATGAAATTCTCACATTTCCTCCATTGCTAAATCTGTCTGCAGGAAACTTGTGTTATTCTTTAATGCCAAATAGTTGTTTCAATCAATGGCAACTTTTAACTCATCAAAACCTGATGATGTATAATTTTTAAGCAATTTTTCAATATTTGAAGAATTTTAATCAAATCAAAGAAACCATGGGATCACAGAAAACGGTTGTGGCTCAGAAGGAGGCCATTTAGCCTGTGCCAGCACTCTGCAAGAATAAACTGTTGACTCATACCCTCGAACCTTCCTGGAGCCCTGCAACTTTCTCTTTTTCACATGCTTATTCCATTTGCTTTTGCATGTTATGATTAAATCCCCTGATTCCGCAACACATTTCAGCCATGCATTCCAAATTCTAAACATTTGCTGGGTAAAAATGCTTTTCTTCTTATCAGTGTTAATAATTGTCTTAAATTGCTACCTTGCTTCTCAACTTCTCCACTAATGGGAACAGTCTCACTCTATCTATTCTATGTAAGATCCTCTTAATTTAAACACATCTGTCAAATCTTCCCTCAGCTCCCTTTTCTCTATGCAGAACAATCCCAGTTTCTCCTCTCTATCCGTATAATTGAAGTCTGCATTCCTGAAACCATTTTCTGAAACATTTTCTGCACCCTGTCTAAAACCTTCACAACCTTAAGATAAAATGCTCAGAAATGGGCATTACAGACAGGATTTTTATCCAGTCAAACACGAGAAGTGAATCTTAGCCTGATAGTGAATTAAGAACAAAAACACAGAACTGAATCTTACCGTTTATTTGGCTAAATGTGAACTGCACTTAGTTTGTTGGAGGAATTCCCACTGTGAGGAATGAGAACTAAAACTGTATCTTAGCAAATGCACCTCATTGCCTACCTAACCTATTTCTATGGCATTCCTCATGATTGATCCCGGCCTCATCTTACCACAAGAACAACTCACCACTCAGCAGGTATCTACAGAAAGATTGGCATCTCTTCTACCAGCACCATTTTTAAAAGGCTGCTATGTACCTGGACTACCACGAGCATTCCAAAGCTGCCCTGTTTGGTCAAGGGCATTATCTGAAGATATCCAAGAAAGGGAAGATGGCATCATTTTCTGTTTGGAGACCTTGCAGTCTCTAGAACTGAACATTGAATTCAATAACTTTAGAGTTGTGATCATTTTTACCCAGCCCTGCATGGGTCCTGTCATGACAGGGGCTGCTTTAGGCACAGTCAGCCCATTCTCAACTACTCTCAAGCCTATTATTACATTTCATGGGTTGCTTTCAGCACAAACTATCCATTTCTCCTATTCTCAGCTGTCATTATCATTTATTCAGCTTCGCTTCTGCCCTGGCCTAATTTCATAAATCTCTCTCTCTGGGCTCCATCTCCACCTATCCTCTCATCTCTCCACTTCACCCAGCATCACACCCAAAGCCCAACTACATTTTAGCAGAAATACCAATTATTCCTAGTCACTGTCAGTTCTTATGAAGAGTCACCGGATTTAAAATGCCTGATTTCTTCTCATGGATGCTGAGTTTTGCTAGCAATTCCTGTTATTGTACATAATTTCACACTTAGCTACATTGTACTGCATCTGCCATGCATTTTCCCATTCATTCAACCAGTTTAAATCACCATGAAGCCTTTTCTATTCTCCTCACAACTCATAATGCTGCCAAGTTTTGCATCTGACTGACCTCGCATGGCTTCTGCAGTGCCCCCTTGCCCACTTAGAACACCTCACCACATTTCCTCCATCAGAATCAGCACAAACAGCCATGCCAACCACTCTTATCTCGGTCAGTACCACCTTTTCTCTCATTCCAGGAGAGAACAATCCATAACTGGGCAGAAAGTACCCGACAATAGGCTCCTCACCCCTATGAAGAAAGAATCATGGGTCTAACAGGAGAAGAGTGGGACTGCTTTTGCGGAAATATATGTCCCACCAACTGAGTAGATACCTCTTTCCATTACACGACAACTGTCACAATAACCCGCTGTCAATCTCATTCATTGCAGACCAATTCTAACCACAAAGTCATAAGGTGAAATTATTTGTGTTGGATGACTTTTAAGGTGGTCGACTGGGAGCTTCTGCTCTCTATGATTTTCAAACTGCAAACTTCTAAGGTTAGACATCAACACTTTCAGATAGGTTTTGCCTCAATTAAAACACTTCCAGTTTGCACCATGATTTTTTTCAGAGAAAGTGAGGACTACAGATGCTGGAGATCAGAGTCGAGAGTGTGGTGGTGGAAAAGTACAGCAGGCCAGGCAAGTTCCATTGCTTATAGTTTCTTCAATTACATTAAAACATAAATACTAATTTCCTAAAAAATACCATTTAGCTATAAAATAGGATCCAGTCAAGGCAAAACCAATTACATTTTTGGTCTAAATTTTATATTAAAGATTTGAAGAATTGTAGCTTTAGTTTTTAATCTAATAAGTAAAAATAGTATTAGCATATGCTTTGTTAAGATTCATACACTCGTAAGACTGTGGTTTGGGGACATTTGAATGAACTCACATTGCTTTTCACACTGGAAAGAAGGAAGAGAGGTAACTTGATAGAGGTGGACACAGTAATGAGAGGCATGGATAAATTAGATAGCCAGAAACCTTTCCCTAGGGAAGGAATGGCTGTCTCAAGGGGTCATAAATTTAAAGTGATTGGAGGAAGGTATAGGAGAGATATCAGAGGTAGGTTCTTTACGAAGAGAGTGATGGGTGCATGGAATGTACTGCCAGCAGTGGTAGCAGAGTCAGAGAAATGAGGGACATTTAAGCGACTGCTGGATAAGCCCATGGACAGCAGTAAATTGAGGAGTGTGTCGGTGAGGTTGATCTTAAATTAAGATAAATGCACGGCACAACATCGTGGGCTGAAGGACCTGTACTGTGTTGTACTCTTCTATGTTCTATGTAACTCCCAAAGATTGTCAGAGATTCTGTGGCAGGAGATATTGCATGCATTTCATTGTCACAAAAATTCTAAATTCTGTAAATCAGAAACTCATCATGCTTACTTTCCCAAAGCAGATTTTGTTAGCTCCCTATTCTTGGTTACATTAAACAATTTAAAATTCAGTCTTGGAGATGGTGAAATATTTCAAAATCTGCAAAAATGCAAACACAATGACAGTTTTGTTTAGTGCTATCTGCTTCAACTGTACTTCTCCAATGTTCTCTGCAATATCCTAGGGATCCCTGTACAGATTTTGCACTGCTACAAATTACTCTTTCTGAATGAAAGTTACTTGGACCAGTTTCATATTGTTAGAAACTCAGTGGGGGTGAAAAAGTTAGTTGGTTTAAACAAATTCACAATTTAAGGATTTATTTAAATATTTCCTTTAATTAAATACTGGGAATGCTAAAGTTATTATTTTCAGTTCCTGTTCCAAACTTTGTTTGCAAGCCTCCAATTTCATTCCTTTCCGAGGTAATTTTCTGAGATTAAGCCAGTTTACTCACAGTTTTTATGTTGCATGTGACTCTTACTCACATCAGGGTCAAAATAACTTCAACATTGAGGACTGTTTTTCATATTTTCTTGAAGACTTTTTTTTGATATTTGGAGGCAATATTTTAGTTTTCAGTAGTTCCTTTTCCATTCTCACTAACTCCTTTTTTTAAACGAGGCAGTCACATATAAACAATAACTTTTAAATCTTTTTAACAAACGTGATATTACTTTCAATTATCAACACTCCACTGAACTTAAAGTTACATGAAGGTTGTATTAATTTTCTAGACACTGGACAATATAAATTGCATGAGAAAACAAGGGTATGTGATTAGTAAAAACCTTATTCAGAATGACTGACATACACTTCTACACAAAAGAACCATCACTCAAATGTACCTTCCTCCAATTGTTGAGGTACTAGTTGATTTGTTGTCATCTGATTTGCATAAGGCTGGCACATTTTAACCAAGCAGTTACTATGCTTTTAATCTTCATCTCAGATCTCAAACCCAGATTTACATTTAACAATAGACACAGGGTTCATCACAAAAGCATTCACAATATCTTTCTGGATGTAGTAGCACATGAAATTATACAGCTTCAAGTGAGAGATTCCATATTCAATTTCAAGGAATTCAATTTCTCATTAATTTCAAGTTTTTTTGCCCCCCACGACCAGATCACTGAGCATTCCCTTACTGTTAGATGTAAAACTGTTCCCTCACCAGTGCAGCCGATTTCTCTCACCCTCTTACAGCTTCCTGTTCCCCCACTTGCTCACCCCACATTGCAAATGCCACTAACTTCCCCACCAAAAAGCACCATATGTATTGTGAACACGCAAAGGTCAAGTTCAGATGATGGAGAAAATGCACAAATTTCCCGACAACTCATCTGACTGACTCTCCAAATCATTACCTGCATCACACTTGGGAGAACCTACAGACCATGACCATCAGTCACCCCAAAGTCCTTTGCTTTGGAATGGAAGTAAGTAATACTCTATCTAGATGGAGTGCCTGTTAAGTATTCGTAATTGACCAAATGGCCTAGTTCTGTGCGGTAACTTTTCTGTAATCTTTGTCTTTATGAATACTTCATTAGCCAATACAATCTGTGATTGGTATTAGTAACACAGTCATCCCATCAGCCTTACTTCAACAGACCATCTTACTTCTCCATCTAGTACCTGGAGGAATAAACTACATGGTCCAGTGAGTAAAGGAAAACAGTAAAGCATGTTGCAGCAGCGAAAGTTGGCTCATATGATGAGAAAATAAAGACATTTCAGTACTGGAACAGTTCTTAAGTCGAGCAAATCTGCTGCACTTATATTGACCCAAATGATTCCAGAATTTACTACACAATATGAAATAGAATTGCCTGACCTGCACCAAAAATGGAATACTGAATCAAAACTTATATCAACTGATTATCAAGTCAGATTTCCTTTCTGAAAATTATTCTTATTCTTGCCAAAGTTCCAGTAGCACAATAAAAAAAATCAGGAATAAAAGCCCTCTTTGAAGTGTCTCTTTACTGGAAAGGTAAACAAGTTAGAAAATGCATCCCACAAAGAAAGAAAGACATGCCAAAACAACTGAATTAGACAAAAAGAAGACGACAAAAAGACACTTAGAGAAATGGGGATGGTATAGTTAGAGACAGCACTTACTGAAGAAATGTAGTAACATAAATTCTTCTGGCGTTTATATTACAATGGTGAATGACAATCATATAAATAGATTTTAAACTCAAGTATTTATCCTATTGAAAGCTTTTCATGTTACACTGAGTCAGTACTGAGTCAGTGCTGTGGTTAAGAGAAAAGAAATTAACAAATTCACTTAGTAATTGGAACATGATATTCCTGTATTTAGGTTTTTAAACCCACATGGACTAGGGCCTGTGAGTGTGAGGGTGGGTAACAAACATGGAGAAAGGGGTTCACCCTCTGAAACTGTTAAATTCAGTCGAGTCCTGAGGGCTGGAAGGTACTTAGATGGAAGAAGATGACACTTGCATTGGCCTTCACTGGAGAATTGCAGCAGCGCTGAGACAGAAATATTGGTGTGGGAATATGGAAGAGTGTTAAATTGGCAGGCACCTCGATGTTCAAAGTCATTTTCATGAGTGGAGTGGAGGTGTTCTGCAAATCTACATTTCGTCTCTCCAGAGGAGACCACATTGTGAGCATGAAATACAGTGAACTAGATCGACTGGATTATAGGTTAATCACTGCTTCATCTGCAAGGTGTGTCTGGGGCCTTGGATAGTGAGTAGGGAGAAGTTTAACGGGCAAGTATTGTCTATTCTGTGATTGCTGTGGCTGTGTGGGGGCATGCTGGGAATGGAAGACAAGTGGACCAGGGTGTCCTGAATGGAATACTGACAAGGAAGGGATACCTCATCGTGTTTCCCCATGACAAGCATGGGCTGTAGCCCAGGCAGTGGGCTTGGCCAACATGGTTAGCTTCATCCAGGTGAAGGACACAATAGATTGTACCCAAGTAATGACAATAGGGCATATCATAACACAGCTGAGCTTATCAATAGAAAAGGTTCCATTCCATTTTTATGCACGTTATCTGTAATCATTGGAACCACATTTTAGAATGTGCTTCACATAATTATCAGTAATGTCAGGATAGCTATACCTCTGTTGTATTCCTGCTGTGTTTAAGGGATGATGTGCCTTACAAGGATGGTTATTGAGGGTGAAGGACTATTCTCTGTGATCATGGCTGATGGCTCCATTCTGCAGCTCCCTGAATAAAATCATTATCAATATAATGCTACCCATTCTTCAAGTAAGTCCATTGTGGAGCTTATGACAGAGCTGAAAATGAGATTTCCATACAAGGATCAGTTTGAGGATTTATAGTACAGTCCAGACTGGGTATATCACACAATCCTAGTGTGCTGTGCTCTCCACAACTACAACAGGCAATCGGGGATATGATGCATGTTGAAGAGCTGGGAGAGTGGGAGCAATCTTTTGAAGAGGAAGATGAGAACATTGAGCAGGAGGAACATCAGCTCCTATGTGATACAAGGCAATGGCTAGAGGTGAGATGGGACTTAATTGACACTGGGTTCCGGGTGAGTGCAAGATGCAATGATTGCTCACTGAAGGCAAATGTTTTGTCGCTTGAAGCAGTCTATTTCTGAAGCAAGAGGCATGTGCAGCTTCTGTTTGTTTGATTTCTGTTCACTTTTACTGCTATTGAATAAAGGTGTATGTTTTGAAGCATTGGAAGGCTTTCCTGTATGTAAAGGTCCCTTATTGAACAATGAGAAGATGTTGCTTACAGTGGGCCTTGGGGCAGTGACTTACAGAGAGGTGCCAGATGGGATGTGACTAAAGACATGTATGTGTGTGATTTTGTGTTTAATCATCAATAGGCATAGAAATACACACATGTACATGCAATAAAGTGTCAGCTGTGCCACCTATGTGCCATGAGAATCATTAGTTGGTGGTGCTGTCCCACTAAGTCCAGAGTGAAGGATTTCTCTGAACTGCCATTGCTTGACCAGATACGTGGTTGGGAGTGGACAAGATCTTCCACCCACAGGCAGTGGAAAGATCAGGCTCGAGCAGTGCTATATGGGGAGTGGCAAAAGGTGAATGAAGGTCAGTTTGGGATGAAACTGCAAGAACACTTGTTTAACATATGGACAAAAACTTTCCATGAGACTCTACAAAAATAACATTCAACCCTATGACTCTAAAGTTTGGCAATAAGGCACAAACAAATGAGGACAGGTGATCAAAATCTTGATGAAAGATATAAATTTTAAGCAGCTCATACTGGCTAGCAGAGAGTTAGAAAGGCAGATGGGCTGAAAGATCAAACTCCAGAATTAGGACATAAGCAGTTGAAGATATAACCACCAGTTGTCGAGCAAATGAATTTGAGGATGCACAAGAGGCTATCACTTTAACAGTGCAAATGTCTCAAAGAGTTGTACAGATGCAGGAAAGTACAGGAACTGGGAAACAGTTTCTAAAAGATATTAGTAACAAGGATGAGAATTTGAAATTTGTGGCATCTACAAGCCAGGAGCCGATATATGTTTGGAAACCCAGGAATGATGAGTGTACAGGGCTTGGTTGAAATTAAGTGATGAGCATAAAATATTTTGGATAACCTCATGGAGTGTGAAAGGTGGGAGGTTTATCAGAAATGCATAAAATGCTTTCACCTAGGGGTAGCATAAACATGACGAAATCCCCAGCCAGGGTAAAGCTGAAACAGAGACAGAAACCTGCAATATTAAGAGGGTGGAAATAAGCAATTTAAGTAGTGCAAAGAGTAGGATACCAAGTTTGTGAACAGTCTAATGAATTGCCAGAAAACACTGTTGAGAGATTAATGGATTAGAATAAATTATCTCTACACTAATAAGACAAAAATCCCCATTTTCTCTCTTCGGTTGGGAAGAGCTTCAGGCACAAAGAGCACAAAAGTATTCTTAATTTGAGGCCACAGGATGGCTTTTACAGAAATAAAAATAAATGCTGCACTGCAATGGTAAAATAGGTCATTTGAGTTTATGGATGAAACAAGGATTTTATTCTACAATTAACTGAGTTGTATCTCTCCTGTGCATGATTTTCCCATTGAACTGTGTATGTGCAGATCCCAGATAATGCTGCCTGATTTACTAACAGTGAGTGCTTCTAATCATACTATTATTCCTAGTGCAAAATTCAGGCTGCAATACGAATGAGTACTCATCTTATCTTACATCACAAGATGCACCATTGGCTCAAAATGCTTTGGGGCTGGTAGGGTACAGGGCTAAAACCTTGAAAGGCGCTTCATAAATGCAAATCTTTCTTTTAACATTTACTCTCTTTGTATCCCGTTCTTTCATTTTATAGCTCTCCAGTCTGCTTGATTTTCAGTTTTCTTTGAATCTATATAAGCTTTTCTTAGCTTGATATTGTGGATAACCTCATGGAGTGTGAAAGGTGGGAGGTTTATCAGAAATGCATAAAATGCTTTCACCTAGGGGTAGCATAAACATGACGAAATCCCCAGCCAGGGTAAAGCTGAAACAGAGACAGAAACCTGCAATATTAAGAGGGTGGAAATAAGCAATTTAAATAGCTCATCTATTAACCACAGTTGCTTAACTACACATATGGAATCCCTGACTTTTTAAAATTGTACGAGACATTTCTGTGAATACTTTCATTTATTTTCCAAAATGTAAATGTAAGTTGTAAACTTTAATGTCATGCATTAATGATTGTGGCATTTTAGACTTCTTGTACATTTTTGACTATTATTACAAAGTTGGGTTCCTTATCATGCACATTTAACTCAGTCAGCTTGCTCGACTTACTGGTGAGATTTCATAATTCTGATTCACCCCTGATTAACTGCAAAATGACATGCTTTTTTCCCACAGCAGTTTAAGAGACCAATTTTATGATAATATAATAGAAAGAAATGAACTGTGGAATTCAGAAAGTGCTTTTTGTGCTGTTATTAGTTTCCATTTAATTCTGGTAAGTGGTCTTGAAATACCAGGGTTATCACTCTGAATTTGGTTACAGTGACATCACTGAAGTGTTTGCTTCTCGCACACGTTACCTGTCACAACCAAAGTTCCCCAGCCAGAGCATGAGGAGTATTTCCCCCAAAAATCTTCCAAATACCTCAGCAGGCCATGATGCAATCTCAACCTATTGCCAAGTGAACACAGGACAGGAACAAATAAAGGTGCTGGAATCTCAGCTGGTTGTACAGCAGCTGCATTGAGAAATAGAGTTAATGGACAGAATCTGCCAAACCCACAACATGGTCAATCAGTGGCAAGTCGGTTGGGAAAAATAGGCCAGACCAGAAGAAATAAGATCCTTGACATGGAGAAGAAAAGGTCTGATTCTGTAATTGTTTTGAGACTATAATCTCACTTGTGAGCAGTTAAGAGGCCAAATTGCATGCATTTGGATGACATTAGTACCTAATTTTGCCTCATTGATAAACACTTCCCTACTTTACCACACACCAGATTAAAAACTAGATAGTGATAATTTCCAATATCAAAGTCAGGGCAGGGATCCAGCAACCCAGCTCACCACCTCTTTCTCTGGTTCTCCATCTTGGTCAGCATTGTTCGTTTATTCTCATGGTTTATTTCCTTCCTTTTGCTTGGTCATATTTTGTTGGATTTTTTCCTAATCTTGAAAATGCTATACAGATACTTTTCTTCTGCTGCTCATAGTTCCTGGATACTGCAGTGTGTTGTGGCCCATTTAATTAAAATGACAAGCAGTCAGAGCTTGAAGCCCTGCTTGCAAACAGAATGGAGATGATACACAAAGCAGTTTCTTCGTCTGTGTTTAGTCTCTCCAGTGAGACCACTGTCTGAGCACGCCATATGGTTTATTAAACTGAAAGAATTGCTACCCTGAATCTTTCCACTTTTTGACTGAGTACAAGGCACACTGGGGGACTTTTGTCCAAAAATTCGAAAATAAATGTGGATTTTCTTGAATTTTCAAGCAACAGATGAATAAAATAAGTGATGTGCTCAGTGTTCCTTTGCTTTTATTTTTGAAAAGAATGGTTCTGCTGCACACCTTGCTCTAAGTTGCCTATATATTGACATCAGTGGAACTGAAAATAGAGAGAAGATTAATACCAAGCAATTGAATCGACATCACACATTTTATATGATTGGTCAAAGTCAAAACTACCCCATTATTTAGAACAGCCTTGGATGCAGTGAAACCTGCCTAATCCTGCTAACCCAAAGTCAAAATAACTAGTCACCACTGAGGAAAAAATATTTCCAGATACTGAACAGAATATCGATGGCAGCAATAAAAATGAATACTACAAAGGTAAGCTCAATAATTAAGTTTACTAATATACTGCATATAATGTGTGAGAATTAACTCTTACCAGGACCTGCTGATGCTTAGGATCTATGTAAGAAAGGAATTTTCTACAATTGTATAAGCAAATATAATTTATTTTTTGACTTTAATTGATTTCTACAACATGTCCCACAGTCATAAAATATTTTCATTGGATAGTCAACTTAAATTTTAAACTGAACATATTGTTTAATGAATTAGATTAGATTAATTACAGTGTGGAAACAGGCCCTTCGGCCCAACAAGTCCACACCAACGTGCAACCCACCCCCCTATACCTAACACTATGGACAACTTAGCCTGGCCAATTCACCTAACCTGTACGTTTTTGGATTGTGGGAGGAAACCCAAGCAGACACAGGGAGGATATGCAAACTCCACACAGAGAGTCGCCTGGGGTGGGAATTGTACCCGGGTTTCTGGCGCTGTGAGGCAGCAGTGCTAACCACTGTGCTACCATGCCGCCCACAAATTCTTAATATTTTCAGAGATCTCCTTTTTAATATCATCACCATGAGAAAAGCACATTGCACAGGAATGAAGTTTACATGAACATTAACAGAGACAAATCCTCAAAACATTTTGTTATATCAGAGCTTCAAATATCTGAGACGACACGAACAAATGTGTATCATTGATGATTGTAGATTTTAGGGGTCAGTCATCTCAGCTCCAGGACATCTCTGCAGGAGTTTCTCAGGATAGTGTCTGAGGCCCAATGTCTTCTGCTTTTCATCAATGACCTTTCCTCCATAATAAGGTCAGAAGTGGGGATGTTTGATAATTATTGCACAATGTTCAGCATCCATATTGAAATGCAACAAGATCTGGACAATATCCAGGCTTGGGTTAAAATGCAGTCAATAACATTTGCACCCCACAAATGCCAGAAAATGACCATTTTCAATAAGAGAAAATATAACCATCGACATTTAACATTCAGTGGTGTTAGCAGACTCCCCCACTATCAACATCCAGAGTGTTACCTTTGGTCAGAAACTGAACTGAACAATCCATGCTAATATAGAAGCTACATCAGCAGTTCAGAAAGTAGGAAAATAGTGAGTACCTCACCTCCTGACTCTCCAAAGTCTGTCCACCATATACAAGGCATGAGTCAAAAGTGTGATGGAATACAGCCTGAATGAGTGCAGCTCCATCAACATTCAAAAAGCTTGACACCATTCATAAGAAAATTAGATCAAGAAAGGGGTCTGCTTGAATAGCATTACATCCACAAGCATCCACTCTCTCCACCACTAATACCCAATCATCACAGTATGTTCCATCTACACGATGCACTGCAGCAACTCACCAAAGATCCTGAGACAACACCTTCCAAACTACAGCCCTACTATTTAGCTGGATAAGGGCAGCAGATACATGGGAACACTGTTCCTTTCCAAGTCACTCACCATCCTACTTGGAAACATACTGCCATTTCCTCAGCATCTCTACATCAAAATTCTGGAATTTCGTCCCTCATGGTGGGTCTACCTACAGTACGTTCATTGCAATTAAGTTCAAGAAAGCAGCTCACCACATTTTCTCAAGGGCAACTAGGGACAGGCAATAAATTTTATAAAAAATACATTTCCCATATTAAAAAAAATTCAGAGAAGGCTCTTGCTTACAGATTTTCTATTAGCTAATCTACGTTTCATTACAACAGGCTGTGAAATCTAATAGTTATAATGAAAGTCACATTGGTTGTTTAATTTAGTATTTTTTGTGTTGGAAAGAGAACCGTACAGAATATAGCATATGAGACATCTGGCAGATCTGCCAACAATAAAATCTTGAATGGGTTAAATCCTGAATAGGTTAAATGTTACCTTTCATTGCTTTTTAGGAGAATAAACTTTTTCATTATATGTTGCAGTTTATAAATACCCACTAAATGAATTTATTTGACACCTTTAGACTACATGCAATTCTCTTCGCACATTGATCTTTGAAACTAACGAGGCACATTGTTCTTTTTAGAACAAATCATTAGTACATTGTTAATTCTTCACACACATTGCAATTTACATCTACGTTCCCCACACTAGGACCCATGACAAAAGACGTTTTCATCAAATGAACCCTAATTCGAGCATACTTTTATTGCGTTTTTACTTGAGGCTTTTCTTTACCAAAGGAAATAACTTTTCGGTGTGCAATGTTCTGATGACATTTCAAATTCTAGGAGGTGCTGTTCCAGACCAAGATGCCCACTGCATTCCAAACATGAAAGAACAATTGTATTGTATATCTAAAAGAGAACAAACTGGAGGATGCTTACTGGACATAAAATTCAATATTTATTCTCTATTGATATTCCAGCTGTTTCCTGAATTTCTCTCATTTACTTGTGCATGGTCTCTCTACATTCTGCATCTCTCCAGGGAACTGACTCCTGCTGACTACTCAGGTCCCTGCTCTGATATGTCATTATAACTGCTTGATCTAATTTTTTTAATGCTTGGGATGTTTGATTTCAATAGAAAGACTGGCATTTATTGCCCATCCTTAATTATTTTTAAGAATGTGATGGTGAGCCATCTGCTTCAACTATTGCAGTCTGTGTGGTGAAGTTACTTCATGGTGTTAATGGGTAGCGAGTTCCAGAATTTTATTGTCAGCATTAACAAAGGAACAAAACATGTCCAAGTCTGGATGGTGTGTGATTTGGAAGTGAACTTCAAGACGATAGTTTTCCCATATGCCTGCCTACATTCAATATTCATAGATAAGACTGCACATTCACAACAAACTGGATGAATGACAGAACTCCCACCAAATGCTTTGCAATGTTTGGGAATAGAAAGTCTGCATTACAATGGGAAAAAAATATATAAGGATGGATTTTTAAAGAAAGGGAGATTGTAGGGATAACAATATTCTTAAACCCACGTAAATATGAATATCAGGAGACAAACAGCAACAACTGCCACGGGATTAAGATGATGAAGCATCCCAAGGCATGTTCCAGGAGCATGATGAAAGAAAAGGTGACTCACATCAACAAATGGAGTTATTAGATAACGAGCTGATTAAAAGCTTTGACAATGAAGTTAGTTTAAGAAAAAAACAACTTGAAGGAGGAAAAGGCAGAAGAGAGGCAAACTGACTAAAGCTAAATGTTGGGGAACACAGGGTCTAATGAGAAGGTGGCATGGTGGCACAGTGGTTAGCTGCTGCCTCACAGTACCAGGACTCTGGTTTGATTTCAACCTTGGGTTTCTGTCTGTATGGAGTTTGCACATTCTCCCCCATCTGCGTGCATTTCATCCAGATGCTCCGGTTTCCTTCTGCAATCCAAAAATGTGAAAGTTACATGGATGTTAAATTGTCCATAGTGTCCAGGGATGTGCAGGCTAGGTGGATTAGCCATGGGAAATGTGCGGTTATGGGGGTGAGGGGGTGGGTCTGCATGAGATGCTCTGTGGAGGATCAGTGCAGACTCAATGGGCCAAATGGCTTCATTCCATACAGGAAGGATTCTATGATTCGAACTGAAGAAAATCAGTATAAGTATGGAAATGGTTTTGGGAAACTGATTGGGTTAAACGCTGATACAGAACTGTTCTGAAGAAGTATCACTGGAACCAAAATGTTATCTCTTCTTTCATTGCACAGATGCTGCCAGACCTGCTGAGTTTTTCGAGATAGAAGGACAGGGAGCTTTCAATAATATCAACTCACAAGGGAGCCAGTGAGATATGTTGAGCGGTAGAATTTGGTAGAAACAGGACAAGAGGTGGGTGCCTTCAATAAGATGATTCAGGGATTAACTGAGGGCCTAAGAGAGGAATTGGAAAAATACTTGTACTGAGGGTTAGGGCATTGAAGGTGAGAGGAAGCTAAACTCAAGAGAATGCAGGGAAGCAGCAAACTTGTTTTTTTAAGAAGAGAGGTAGGCAGATGACAGGAAATTATAGGCTGAGTAGCCCAACATTGGTTATTGGTAAGATTTGAGTGTCCATTTTAAAGGATGAGATTGTGGGGTACTTGGAAGTGAAAGGTAAAATAGAGTTGAGTCAGCATGGCTTCATCAAGTGATGGTCATGCCAATTAAATCTGTTAGAATCATTTGAAGATATATCAAGCAAGTTAGACAACGGAGTGCCAGTGGACATGATGTATTTGAATTTCCAGAAGGTCATTGACAAGATATCACACAGGAGGCTACTAAGTAAGATAATGGCCCATCATTTTAGGGGCAAAGGCACGGATAGAGGATTGATTGACTGGCAGAAGGCAGAAAGTAAGATTAAAGGGCTCTTTTTCAGGATGGCAGCTGGTGACTAATGGAGTTCTGCAGGGTCTGTGTTGGGACCACAACTATTCACATTATACATTAACAATTTGGATGAAGGAACTTAGAGCATTATTATTAAGTTTTCAGATGACACATAGATAGGTGGAGGAATGGGTAATGTTGAGGAGGTGGGGAGCCTAAGAGAGTGGGCAAAGAAGTGATGGATTGAATACAATGTGGGAAAGTATGAAGTTATGCTGTTTGGTAGGAAGAGTACAGGTGTAGACTATTTTCTAAATGGGGAAAGGCTTCAGAAATCTGAAGCAAAAAGAGATGAGGAAGTCCTGGTTCAGGATTCTCTTAAGGCTAACATACAGGTTCATTTCAGAGTTAGGAAGGCAATTGCAATGTTAGCACTCATTCTGAGAGGACTAAAATACAAGAGCAGGAATATATTGCTCAAGGTCTCCGAATGCTCTAGCCAGACTGCATTTGGAATATTGTAAGCAGTTTTAGGCCCCATATCAAAGGTAGATCATGCTGGTCTTGGAGGTGGTCCAGAGGAGGTTTACAAGAATGATCCCAGGGATGAAGGGCTTGTCATGTCTGGGTCTGTACTCAATGGAGTTTAGAAGGATGAGAGGGGAATCTGATTGAAACTTATAGAACATTGAGTGGCCTGGATAGAGTAGATGTGGAGAAGATGTTTTCACTAGTAGGTGGGACTAGGACCAGAGGGGCACAGCCCCAGAGTGAAGAGATAACCCTTCAGAGCTAAGATGAGGAGGAATTTCTTCAACCAGACAGTGGTGAATCTGTGGAACAAAATGCCTTAGAAGGCTGTGAAGACCAAGTCATTGTTTCTATTTCAGATCGAAATAGATGGATTCTTGATTAGTAAAGGGATCAATGGTAATGGGGAGAAGGTTGGGGAATGGAGTTGAGAAACTCATCAGCCATGAATGAATGGCAAGGCAGACTTGACAGCTCAAATGGCCTTATGGTCTTATGGTTTAATATCTTGGCAGCAGAATCACACCCATGTCTTTGATAAGGCTCCTAATAGAAAGAAAAGACCAGGATGGCAGAATCAACTGTTTACAAATGATTCCTATTTGGTTTCTAACAATACCTGTGCAATTGGGTCAATGAACTCTGTTTATTTAGCCTTGGTTGGTATATGATTCCTGAACTTATTGATTTTATTTGCTCTATTTTCACATAAATCAAATGCATCCTACATGTGGCTAGTGTGTGTTATCGTCTGTTTATGCAATTAGCTGAATATTTTCCATTTTTCTTTTAACATGTGACCTCGAGCTTCTCTCTCAGCTCTCTGATTCCAGTGTAGGCGATTCAAGTAATGAAAATAAACAAACTAAAACAGCCTCAGGCTGATATAATAATCATCAATATTCACCAAACTCAGACTGTGACTGTGGTGAAATGTTGCTGTATATCACAACCTGTATAGAGTATGAGAACTCAGCCCGGAGGCTGAACAACCATGGGATTTACTACATTGCCACAAGGTTTAATTGATTCTAGTGCATAACAAATGAATATTTTTAATATTATTGATGTGTTATTTTCACAGTACTCTTCCCTTCTCCATTCTCTCCAGCTTTGGAGAGTTTTTGAGAGGGTTGACACTGTGCACTTGCATGTTTCAAAAATTGAGTTGCGAAGTTCATTGTGCAGCCTTGTTCAACAATCTCCACACTACAATAGGCACTATAATGTGTGAATCATTGTGTAATCTATTAACAACATCATCTTTATATTTATACTATGCAATTAAGGATAAACTAGACAAACTTACAAGGGATAAGAGAACAGACAGTTACAATGGTAGATTCAGATGATAAAAGATGGGAGGAGGTTCAAGTGGAGCATAAACACTGATTGTGGAGGAGTTGGAATGAATGGTCTGTTTCTGTGCCATATATCCAATGTAAACCTATATATTACCTTTAACGTAATGAAATGTCACAAAGCTCTTTTGAGAATGTATTGCAAAAAGCCAGGGTAACTGTAAACCACATAAAAAGATACTAGAGAAGATGACCAAAAAGCTAATCATTGAGATAGCTTTTACAGCCTTTCTTAAAGAAGGAAAATGAGTTCTAAATGTAGTGAGGAGTAGGGTGAGAATTTCAGAGCTTGAGGCCAAGGCAACTGAAGGCACATCCACCATTAGTGGAGCAATTCTAATTGGGAATGTACAAAACGTCAGAATTGGTGGAACACAGATATCTCAGAGGCTTGTGGGGCTGAAGGAAATTACAAGGAGGGAGTGGCAAGGCCAAGAAGGGATTTAAAGACAAAGGATGAGAATTTTAAAGAGAATGGGAGCCAATGGAGGGATGCATTCCCAATTCAGTTGATACAATGCACCATGAACATTTTTACACTTGGCTTTCTATAAAATATTATTCTTAGTTCTTATGTAAAATGTGATAAAACTGTTGTGATATCCTTATGCAACTTTTTTAAACAATCTTCCCACAAGGCGCCAAATTGACAGCTGCATGGCTGCTCCAACACCAAGGCAGAAGTGGGTACTGCAGATGCTGGAGATTAGAGTCAACGTTAGAGTAGTGCTGGAAAAGCACAGCAAGTCAGGCAGCATCCGAGGAGCAGGAAAATTGACATTTTGGTCAAAAGTCCTTCATAATCCTTCAACACCAAGACTTCCCACTGCCACCTCTGTAATGTTTCCAACTCCGAACTTGTCACAGTTCATCTGCTGTTGAAACCCTCACCAATGTCTTTGTTTCCTCTAGGCATGACACTTCCAATGCTCTCCTGGTCAGCATCCCACATCTCACTTTAAACTTGTGTTCATCCAAAATTCTTCTGCCCATTTTTTTCTCGCATCAAGAACCCTCCACCTATCTGCCTTGATCGCTGACACTGGATACTGTCTGAAAACATCTCAGTTTTTAAAGGCCTCAGCCTGGCTTTTGAATTATTCCATAGCTTCTCCTGCTCCCTAGCCATATATAACCTTCTACAGCCTTACAAATCTTCAAGATCTCCGTGTACCTCCAATTCTGACACTTTGCACTTACACAAATTTTAAACTCCCTATCCTTACTGGCTGCGCTTTCAGATGCTTACATGTTCACATCTGGAATTCTCTCCCTAAACCTCTACACCGCACCCATTCTTGAAGGTACTCCTTACAACTCTGTGACCATGTTTTTGGTCATCTCTCCCCTTTTTTTTAACTCTTTATTGATAACTGTTTGGAAATTTCAGTTTGTTAAATGTATGATATGAATGTAAGATATTATTGATGTGAAGTAAGCCATAAGTACACACATGGAGCACCAGTACTCTATATTGTAAACTTTTCCTGACTTTTGCAATTACCAGGTTGTTATTTCTATACACAAGTAAAGCAATTCTTGTGTGGATTAATAACACTATTTCTTTTGTTCAGCTGGCACCAGCTTGCAACAGTTAGGGCATCCTCAGCAGCAGTGTGTGCTATTATTTAAGAGGATCACCCACCCAAGAAACAATAAAAGAAACCCGTTTGGAAAGGTACATTACCAATTGCCAATCCTTTAAAGATACAAGATTGTTAGCTCTGCTTTCTATCGTGAACAACACCACAAGTCTGGGAGTCCTGAGATCCTACCTTTGATTCAAAGCTTTGCAGACTCAGAGTAAGATTGAATGGTCACTTTCATCACAATGACCACAAATACGGACAAATGAGATGAAAGTAACATGACAAGAAGTAAATATGAAACTGGCAGAAGTTGTGTGCTGTGTGTCATTCCTGAAGAAGGGCTCATGCCCGAAACGTCGATTCTCCTGCTCCTTGGATGCTGCCTGACCTGCTGTGCTTTTCCAGCAACACATTTTCAGCTCTGCTGTGTGTCAGCCATCAAGTACAAGACAGATAGGTGGAGGGTATCCTATTGATAAAGCCGCAATTTGCTGATTGTTGATATGGGCAATGATCCTCCATATTTTAGACCAAATCTATTCCATGATTTGCTTAAAAGAATAATTAAAATGCACTGCAGCAGTGGGTTTGTGGCCAACATAGAACATGATCATACATTATTTATTATTTCTAGCAAAACAAAAGGGCTAAACAATTTAAAGTTACTGACAATCATGCTTTTTATTGATTAGCATAAAAGATGATAGTTTTTTTGCTTATTTTGCAATTTTTTTTGTTGACTATTATCAGGACAATACAAAACAACACCAATCTACCATAACAATGAACTTCTGCTAATCCGTGCTGACCAATATTAGGAAGTCCTTGCATCACCCAATTCTAGACTAATGGTTTTAAATAAATATGTACAACCCCTCAACATGTAATCAGGTTATTTATCTCTCCCAATTTTCATTGATTTAAATGCAAATGAAAGTTGGGAGTGATGTACATCCAGAGGCTGAATCGATATCGCCCATTTTACACCATCACCCAAAGTCAAAATTACCCTGAGGTTATTTTGTTTAGTGGGAATTGCATACAAAATATGCTGAGCAATTTAATACTTCACTGGTTCAGTCCCCTCCAGCACAAAACTCTAATGGTCTAAGTAGCTTTGGCAATCACAGTTACGTTAATTTAGCAAACTCATTCCTGCCTCTGAATTTAAAAGGGAAGAAACAAAGCCATGATAATTAATAATTCAACTTTCTTGGTAAGAATCCCTGGGACTGTTCAAATGTCTAGGTAAAGGAGGGTGTGGCACACATAATCGCATAAATCCAAACACCATAAACTACTGGAATTTTTGCACTATAATATTGGCACACACCTCAGATGGCCAGTGCTAAGATTCAAGTCTTCAGTATAATTCATGATTTCAATGTGCATACAATATATAAATCCATATCAATGGAAAATTAAAACATGAAATATCCTTGCAGGAGTTAAGTGACATGCTATTTTCAGCTCCAAAGTATGTGGTAAAATAATTTTCTTCAGTGATTTCCTCACTATAGCACTGTCGCCAATTGCATCCAACTCATTTTCGGTCCTGTCAATTCTCGCAGAGTCACTGCAGAGGCTGAACTTATAAATGCTTTTACATGTGAACACAGTGACCTGAGTATCATAAGTTAAACATTTAACTCAGATACTAAAAAGTTCCAGAGTTATTTTGCAGTAGTGCATTAACTATTATGGAAGGAACAGATTCATTAACTGGTTCCTGACTCACTGCAGTGTAGTTGCATAAATTTTAAGAATATAGAACTCTATTTGGAGACTGAATAAAAGTGCCTCAGCAACCAATTATCCATTATGGTACCCCATTGTGTCTTTTTATTTTATTTTATCTCTCACTGTTGCTTTTGCCAATACTGGATGCCATTTAATCGAAGTTATCACTGCCATTTGGGAATGGTTATTGATATATCACGTTATTTTGTTTCTGCCGGGCCACAGCACAATAATACTCACAATATTATGTGCATGCAATTGGCACATGTTCAGCATTCTGTGCAGCAAGAATTAACATTGCTCCCCTACCCCACCCCACTTGAATTTGTGAACTTGACCAAATAACAGCAACCATTTATTAAGCAGGCATTTAGTGGCCTACTCAACATTGTACAACAATCTCCCAAAGAAGAAAGTGAAAACTACAATCATTTAAGATGAACAATTGAAAGTATTGGCTTCCTATTTTTAGCCTCTCAAAAACTGAACCCTGAGTTCCACCTATAATGTTTGTTTGTTTAAAAATTAATAAATTTTAAATAAAACGAATGACTCACCACAATCAATAGGAGAAGGCATAATTTCTCTTCCAGTAGTATTGTTTCTTCCAGAAGGGCATTACCTCGAGTCAATATTTTTGGGCTTCCCTTTCTGGCTGAGTTATGCTGAAAGACAACAGACCTGACAGTTATAATCTAAAAGTCAAACAATAACATTTCAGCATTGTTTCAGGCAGCATATCACTATTTGCTATAAGGCAATATCAATGATAATGGTATTTTCTGCATTTGATATATCCAGTTTCCGAATATACAACTTGCGGAATCTAAACATAGTCACAAGACATTCTTTTAGTTACAATTTTGTTAGTCATTTGCAAAATTCACCTATGAAGTCATTTTAACAAAACTAAATGGAGAACGATACAGGAAATCAAAAATAAGAATTTAAGAATATAAATTTGCAAGAATAGAAGATGGACTGAAAATGCCAGTTGCCAAGAAAGAATGAAAGAGAAAAAATATAGGGAGAATCTGCTAAAGAGACCATTCATTTTACAGTGAGTAAGGTTGAAATATTTCAGAGTTCCCAGATGCTGCATTATTAGACTAGGTTCACTTCAAACAGGATGCCAGCGCTATCTTTGAAGTAGCCACCTTTGAGTGCTGCACCAGCACATTTGCTGAAAACATATAAAAATATATTAAATCTACTTATTTTTGTCAGTAGTCACTGTAAGCAGTTGTACAGGTCATTTGTTCATCATCTTGTTCCATGTGTGTAAATTTGAATTGGTTTGATATGCCTTGTTTCCATTGCTCCTTGCAGCATTAAGTTCTTAAAATAAATGCCATCCAAACCGACAACAACTTGGATTTGCATAGTGCCTTTAATGCAATAAAACAGCCCATAGTGCTTCATAAACTATGAAACTAACTAGAAAACCAAAACAGGAATGAAGGCAGTCGGGTGGATGAGCTAACTAGCTGTGGCAATGTGATACAAGGAGCTGTGCAGATGGAGAAGAAAGAAGGAGACAGTATAGAGAATAGAGTTACGCTGTTCTCTGCAGCAAAGAGTGAGAATCCAGATGGCTGTATTGGCTGCCTGGTGTGAGAGTTTGGGATATCTGTTTCTGGCTGGGGAAGAAGTTACAGTGAGAAAGGTAGGATCCACTACTTATGCTCACAAAAGTACAAACAACACATAATAGTACGAGGAAAGAGGTCTGCTAAGAGACAATGAGGAGTTAGGTGCCAAATTAAAAAAGCAGAACCTCAATGGTAGTAATTCCTATATTATTACTTGAACCATGTGCAAACTGGCAGAAAATGGATAACATTAGAGAAGTTAACGAGTAACTCAAAGGTGTGTTTGGGAGAAGTGGGTTCTGATTTGTGGACACTGGCACTAATTTTGAAGAAATGGGATCTGCATTGTTGGAATAGTCTACACCAGAATCATGCTGGGATCAGTGCCTTGAGAGTTAGATGCCGAGGGAAGGAATGAATGCTTTACCCTAAACAAGGGGTAAGTGGGTGAAGGATGTTGAGTGGAGGTTATAATTCCAGAAATAGAGCTGAAGCAGAAGAGATGAATACAAAAGCTGAAAATAATGTCAAAAATGATAGGAAGGGACAGAGAGAAAGAAAACAACTTAAGAATATACCAACAGTCAAGATGGGATGCTACAATGATAAAAAAAGGCTTTATCTGAAAATGCATATTATTCATTTAATTCAATATATATTGATGATATATGTTGAATTAAATAAACGTAATCTGATAGTCATTACAGAGACAGGGCTGTAGGATGACAACAATTGCATTCTGAATATAGAGGGGTCTCCATCATTCAAGAAAAATGGACAGAGGATTAGCTAACTAATAGAAATCACAGAGTTAGGATAAAGTGAGACATTTTCAGGATAGCAACCAGCAACTAGTCAGCAATCAATAGTGAGACCATAATTATTTACAACATATATCGATAATTTCGAGGAGGGATGTGAACGTGCCTTTGCTAAATTTGCAAATGACACAAAATTTGGTGGGAAGACAAGTGGTAAGGATGACAAGGTGATAAGGTGAAAGTCAGGAGGTTGAAAGGAATTTGATGAAAAATATTTTCACCCTGAGAGTGGTAGGAGTTTGAAATGCACTACTTGGAAGTGCAGTAGAGGTGACAAAAATACAACCTTAAAAAAAGAACTTGGATGAACAATTGAAATGTCATAACATTCAAATGCCAAATGTTGCAAAGTGGGATTACTATAGATTTAGTGTCGTTTTGGCAGTATGGACCCGATGGGCCATCTTCTGCACTGTATGATTTCGTGACATAAAGACTCTACAGATAGATATAGACAGGTTAAGTGCTACGAGCTAGTGAGGGCAGGAAAAGGAGGATAGTGCAGATGAATGCATGGCTGAGGAGCTGGTGTATGGGAGAAGGATTCACATTTTTGGATCATTGGAATCTTTTTTGGGGTAGAAGTGACCTATACAAGAAGGACGGATTGCACAAAAATTGGAAGGGGACTAATATACTGGTAGGGAAATTTGCTAGAACTGCTTGGATTTAAATTAGAAAGGTGGGGGGGGGGGGGCCCAGGGAGATAGTGAGGAAAGAGATCGATCTGAGACGGGTACAGCTGAGAACAGAAGTGAGTCAAACAGTCAGGGCAGGCAGGGACAAGGTAGGACTAATAAATTAAACTGCATTGATTTCAATGCAAGGGGCCTAACAGGGAAGGCAGATGAACTCAGGGCATGGTTAGGAACATGGGACTGGGATATCATAGCAATTACAGAAACATGGCTCAGGGATGGGCAGAACTGGCAGCTTAATGTTCCAGGATACAAATGCTACAGGAAGGATAGAAAGGGAGGCAAGAGAGGAGGGGGAATGGCGTTTTTGATAAGGGATAGCATTACAGCTGTGCTGAGGGAGGATATTCCCGGAAATACATCCAGGGAGGTTACTTGGTTGGAACTGCGAAATAAGAAAGGGATGATCACCTTATTGGGATTGTACAGCAGTTCAGGCAGTATCCAAGGAGTGGGAAAATCGATGTTTCAGGCAAAAGCCCTTCATCAGGAATACAGACACTGTCTGAAGGGTGAAGAGATAAATGAGAGGAGAGTAGGGGGTGGGGAGAAAGTAGCATAGAGTACAATAGGTGAGTGGGGGAGGGGATGAAGGTGATAGTTCAGAGAGGAGGGTGGAGTGGATAGGTGGAAAAGAAGATCGGCAGGTAGGACAAATCATGGGGACAGTGCTGAGCTGGAAGTTTGGAACTGGGGTGAGGTGGGGGAAGGGGAAATGAGGAAACTGGTGAAGTCCACATTGATTCCACCACAGAACTCACCAAATGGCCTCCTTCTTTAGAGACCGCAATTTCCCTTCCCACGTGGTTAAAGATGCCCTCCAACGCAACCCGTCCACATCCCGCACCTCCGCCCTCAGACCCCACCCCTCCAACCGTAACAAGGACAGAACCCCCCTGGTGCTCACCTTCCACCCTACCAACCTTCGCATAAACCAAATCATCCGCCGACATTTCCGCCACCTCCAAACGGATCCCACCATCAGGGATATATGTCCTTCCCAACCCCTTTCCGCCTTCCACAAAGACCATTCCCTCCGTGACTACCAGGTCAGGTCCACGCCCCCCCAACAACCCACCCTCCCATCCTGGCACCTTCCCCTGCCACCACAGGAATTGCAAAACCTGCACCCACACCTCCTCCCTCACCTCCAACCAAGGCCCTAAAGGAGCCTTCCACATCCATCAAAGTTTTACCTGCACATCCACCAATATCATTTATTGTATCCATTGCTCCCGATGTGGTCTCCTCTACATTGGGGAGACTGGACGCCTCCCAGCAGAGCGCTTTAGAGAACATCTCTGGGACACCTGCAACAATCAACCACACCATCCTGTGGCCCAACATTTCAACTCCCCCTCCCACTCTGCCGCGAACATGGAGGTCCTGGGCCACCTTCACCGCCGCTCCCTCACCACCCGACGCCTGGAGGAAGAACGCCTCATCTTCCGCTTCGGAACACTTCAATCGCAGGGCATCAACAGTTTCCTCATTACCCCTTCCTCCACCTCACCCCAGTTCCAAACTTCCAGCTCAGCTGTCCCCATGACTTGTCCTACCTGCTGATCCTCTTTTCCATCTATCCACTCCACCCTCCTCCCTGAGCTATCACCTTCATCCCCTCCCCCACTCACCTACCGTACTCTATGCTACTTCCTCCCCAACCCCACCCTCCTCTCATTTATCTCTCCACCCTTCAGGTATTCTGCCTGTTTTCCTGATGAAGGGCTTTTGCCCGAAACATCGATTTTCCTGCTCCTCGGATGCTGCCTGAACTGCTGTGCTTTTCCAGCACCACTAATCCAGACTCTGGTTTCCAACATCTGCAGTCATTGTTTTTACCCCCTCAAAGATCAGCCAGGCGGCCTTTGTGTGGAGCCACAGAAAATGGGGGAGATACTAAATGAATATTTTGCATCAGTATTTACTGTGGAAAAGGATATGGAAGATATAGACTGTAGGGAAACAGATGGTGACATCTTGCAAAATGTCCAGATTACAAAGGAGGAAGTGCTGGATGTCTTGAAACGGTTAAAAGTGGATAAATCCCCAGAACCTGATCAGGTATACCTGAGAACTCTGTGGAAAGCTAGAGAAGTGATTGCTGGGCCTTTTGCTGAGATATTTGTCTCATCGATAGGTGAGGTGCCGGAAGACTGGAGGTTGGCAAACGTGGTGCCACTGTTTAAGAAGGGCGGTAAAGACAAGCCAGGGAACTACAGATCAGTGAGCCTGACCTCGGTGGTGGTCAAGTTGTTGGAGGGAATCCTGAGGGACAGGATGTAAATGTATTTGGAAAGGCAAGGACTGATTCGGGATAGTCAGCATGGCTTTGTGTGTGGGAAATCATGTCTCACAAACTTGATTGAGTTTTTTGAAGAAGTAACAAAGAAGATTGATGAGGGGCAGAGCAGTAAATGTGATCTATATGGACTTCAGTAAGGCGTTTGACAAGGTTCCCCATGGGAGACTGATTAGCAAGGTTAGATCTCATGGAATACAGGGAGAACTAGCCATTTGGATACAGAACTGGTTAAAAGGTAGAAGACAGAGGATCATAGTGGAGGGTTGCTTTTCAGACTGGAGACCTGTGACCAGTGGAGTGCCACAAGGATCGGTGCTGGGTCCTCTTCTTTTTGTCATTTACATAAATGATTTGGATGCGAGCATAAGAGGTACAGTTAGTAAGTTTGCAGATGACAACAAAATTGGAGGTGTAGTGGACAGCGAAGAGGGTTACCTCAGATTACAACAGGATCTTGACCAGTTGGGCCAATGGGCAGAGAAGTGGCAGATGGAGTTTAATTTAGATAAATGTGAGATGCTGCATTTTGGGAAAGCAAATCTTCGCAGCACTTATACACTTAATGGTAAGGTCCTAGGGAGTATTGCTGAACAAAGAGACCTTGGAGTGCAGGTTCATAGCTCCTTGAAAGTGGAGTCACAGGTAGATAGGATAGTGAAGAAGGTGTTTGGTATGCTTTCCTTTATTGGTCAGAGTGTTGAGTTCAGGAGTTGGAAGTTCATGTTGCGGCTGTACAGGACATTGGTTAGGCCACTGTTGGAATATTGCGTGCAATTCTGGTCTTCTTCCAGCGGAAATATGTTGTGAAACTTGAAATGGTTCAGAAAAGATTTACCAGGATGTTGCCAGGGTTGGAGAGTCTGAGCTACAGGGAGAGGCTGAACAGGCTGAGCCTATTTTCCCTGGAGCGTCGGAGGCTGAGGGGTGACCTTATAGAGGTTTACAAAATTATGAGGGGCATGGATAGGATAAATAGACAAAGTCTTTTCCCTGTGGTTGGGGTGTCCAGAACTAGAAGGCATAGGTTTAGGGTGAGAGGGGAAAGATATAAAAGAGACTTGAGGGGCAACTTTTTCACACAGAGGTTGGTACGTGTATGGAATGAGCTGCCAGAGGATGTGGCAGAGGCTGGTACAATTGCAACATTTAAGAGGCATTTGGATGGGTATATGAATAGGAAGGGTTTGGAGGGATATGGGCCGGGTGCTGGCAGGTGGGACTAGATTGGGTTGGGATACCTGGTCGGCATGGACGGGTTGGACTGAAGGGTCTGTTTCCATGCTGTACATCCCTATGACTATCTATGACTAAGTGAATGGGCATAAACTTAGCAGATGGAATATAACGTAGGAAAGCATGAGTATATGCTCTTTGGCAGAGGCAATAGTGAAACTGAATTTTATTTAAATAGAGAAAAAATGAAGAAAAATACAGCAAAGGGGGATTTGAGGGTTCATGCATATAAATGACAAAAAGTCACCGTCCCATTTCAGTGGGTAGTAGGGAAGGACAAATAAAATGTTGACCTTTGTTTCACAGGTCATACAGTATAAAAACAGAGAAGTCTTGTTAAAACTATCCAAGGTGCTAGTTAGACCACACCTAGAATAATGGGAACAGTTCGGTCCCTTTGTCCAAGGAAAAATATACTGGCTTTCGAAGCAGCCCAGAGTTGATTTAGTCATCTGATCCTAGACATTGAGAGATTTTCTTATTGAGAAAGTTTAAGTAGGTCTGGCCTGTACTCATTGGAGTTTATAAGGTTGGGAGGCAACTTATTGAAATATAATTGATTCTTAGGGGCTAAACAAGGTAGTTATTTTTTCCCTTCTGGTAGAATCTATTATCAGAGGGTATAACCTCAGAGTAAGGGTGTTTTCTCTCAAGTGTTATAGGGAAAAGATAGGAAAGTGGAGTTAAGGATTATCAGATCAGCCACGATCTCATTGAATGGCAGAGCAGACGCAATGGCCCGAATGAATTATTCCTGCTCCTACATCGATGGTCTTATGGAAGCCAAGAAAAGACAAAGGGGTAGCACTAATTCGAGATGGTATTGATGCAATCTTTAGCTCAGGGGATCAGGTTATAGAATCCTTTTGGAATACTGGCAGAAAAACATCACTTGGGGGAGTGATCTATAGACCCCTGATCAGTAACCTAAACATATGATGAAAAATATAAGAAAGCACATGCTCTGATAATGGGTGATTTTAATGTAAATATAAATTGAGTAAATCAATTTGTTTATACTAGCCTCGCTGAGGAGTTCACAGTATGGGTGATACCAATAATACGCGCAGAGAGAAGGAGACATCTACTCTTTTCACACCCCTCATGATTTTGATCAGGCATCCTCTCAGCCTATTTTTCACTATTACTGTGAATCTTTTCTCTATTGTCTCCAATATTTTCACTTCCTGCTTAAAGTGTAGTGACTACAACTAGATGCAATATTCCAAGTGAGCCTAAACTAGAACTTACACAAGTTCTTGTACTTTATGTTCCGATTGATACTCTATGTCTGAATAGCCACTCTCTCAACTTGTCGTGCTACCATCAATGACTTGTGAACATATACACACAGGTCTCTTTGTTCCTGCACAGCTATTAAAGTTGTACATTATAGTTATTTTATTTTGTCTGTCCATATTCTTCCTGCAGAATTAATCACTTTACATTTCTCTGCATTGAAATTCCCCTGCCACCTGTCCTCTCATTCCAGCAATTCAGTTATTACTTTTTGCATTTGTATATTACCTTCCGAACAGTTTACAATAGCTCCAAGTTGTATATCATCCATAAACTTTATATGTCAACATTTAGCTCATGAACATATTCAAGCAAAGGAAGAGTCCCATCACTGACTTTTGACTCTCTCAATTACAAAACTGCCTCCGGTCTGAAGATATCCATTAACCTTTACTCTTTATTTCCTGTTACTCAAGCAATTACATTTTTTATGTTTCAACTGTCTCTTTTTATCCCTAATTTGAAACTTTGCATCTAAGTCCAAAATGTGAAATTGCATCAAGAATCTTTTGAAAGTGCATTAAGCCACATCAGTAGCATTGCTCTCATCAATCCTCAATGTGACATTCTCAAAAAACAGCAGCAAGTTAGTCAATCATGACTTTCTTTAAAGTAGTCAATTCTGGCATTCCTCAATTGAACTGTATTTGTCCACATGACTGTTATAGTCTCAATTAACCAATAGAATGTTAAAATTAAAGTAACTTACAAAGGTGTGGTAATATCACTAAGCAATGGCAAGGTGCACAGTATACTGGGAAAGACAGATAGTGCGAGTAGGAAATGGAAGTTAATAGGTGGGATCAAGAGTAAATAGAAAGTAATAAAGTTGAATTTAGAGTACAGTATATGTGTGTGAAAGCATGGTGTGTGTCAAATGGGAATGGTATACTGCAGGTGCAGATGGCCATGTGGAAATATTAGTGCTGTAATGGAGAACTGGGCTCAAGGAAGGGCAGGATTGACAAATATATTCCTGAGTAATGGTGTCCAGGAAGAAAACGAATTACTGGAAAAGAGGAAGGAATCTTATTAAGGAGAACATTGTAATATTGGAGAGGGAGAGAGGATATCCCAAAGGGGAAAGGACACAAGTGATTTGACTAGAGCTAAGGAATAGAAAATGTGTAAGTATATTGTTCAGTATAGTATGTCATCTACCAACTTATGTGAAAGACGCATAGGAACAAATTTGCAAGAAAACTACAGAGAGGTGTAGAATAATTACAATGGGTATTATGAGCATAGTTAAAATGGACTATCAGTATTCAACTTTCATCATTTGATTTTCTTATCCAAGACTTTCATAGTCTAAAAAATTGTTTTGAAAAGGACATTGCTTAACACTGTAATATTGTAATCATCAGACAAACCCAGACAACTCACATTGAAGATAAAATCCAGCTGTCTTGGGATTAGCATTTTAATCAAGAAGTGCTGAAATCTAGTGAGTTGACAATAAAGTTGCATCTCTTGTTTTACTCTCACTTGCCTGATAACTTAACATACTGGAAACAACAGGTTACCTGTGGTGTGTTCATTTTGGAAAAGAAAGAGCAACTAATTTTGAAATATATAAACAAACTATATTTCAGTAACTTGCCCTAAGCAACAAAAAGGGGAGAAAGCAACATGAACCGAACACAGCAATGATCTGGAAAGCTCCACTTCAATCTCAATTTCAGCAAGCCAGTGCCAATAGAAAAATCAAATTTAGAAAGTCTCCATTAACTGAGACAACATTGGCATCCACAAGCTTTGGCAATCCTTGGGAGACAGGACAGCAGCTAAGCAGTCTGAGCTCAGGTCTCACTCTCACAATCATAGACACTTACAAAAAACTTGTAAACTGCAAAAGCTGTTATCTTCCTGTCTGCACTGGATACCTCTCCTCCCCACCTTGTTTTTAAGCTTAGTACATGTTTTGAATGTGCTCATTGTCACATTCTATCTCTTTTTTTCCCAGGGACTTTACTCTCACACTCATGAAATCGTGGAATTTACTCTCTGTTTTTCATCCGATTAGTAAAGTTAATTGAAGTCTTATTCCTCCATATCAAAAAAGAAACAAAAAAATACATTTGTGCTTTTGACTAGAAACTTAAAATGGAGGGGAGCTATGAACCCTCCTGAGATGGTTGTAACATGGGGCACTTTAATGATCTGACCATAGACCAAGACAGTAGAAATAAAATACAGAGAGGAACAAGAGTTTCTAGAATGTTCTTTTTTATGAAAATTAATCGCTTCACGCTTTTCTACATCATTTATCTGATCATTCCAAGAAGCTCAAATGCTCAAATGTATTCTGTATCTTCAATATTTCTAGGTAAAAACTAACAATTCTATCCCATCTGGTACTTCATGGTTTAGTGTCAAACGCTGTAAATGTCTGGTATAAACTGAGTAAGCTATATTTACTCTGTAGTAGAAAGAGCTGGCATTGGAGAGAAGGATAATCTCCATGGGGTGATGGGGAATGAAGGCAGCCAGGATTCATTCATTTAGCATTTCAGATAAACACAATCAAATTTTCTAACACATTGACTTGCCTTCAAATGATAATGTTGCAGTTGCTGCTCTTTAATTTGAAATCATAGAATGTACTTGTTAGAATCATTTTGCAGATAACGTAAAACTTGGCAGAATTGTAAACTGGATGGTTTGGATAGTATAGAATGTTAAAATGACAATGACGTGTTGGTGATATGTGACAGATGAAGTTTAAAACTGATACACTTCAGTACAAAGAACATGGGGGACCCAAATAAGGGAACCATTCTCAAGGGCATGCAAAACCAGAGAAACCTGGTGTATACATGCAGAAGGCGTTAAATATGGCAGGACAAGCAGAGAGAGTGCTTCCTAAAGCATACAGTATTGTGCAGGTACTGTCACATTCAGTATCTGAGGAGTCACAAAAGGTGCTGGATATTATGCAATCATTGTAAAATATCACCCCCCCCACCGCCCCCAGCCCGACTTCTGGACTTCTGGTGAAGCACTTGAAAATGGTTGGGACTGTGACATTACTCTGAGGAACCCATGGAGATATGCCCTGGAGCTGAAATAACCAACCTCCAATCACCACAACTATCTTTCTCTGCACCAAGCATCACTCTAACTGGATGAAAACTGCGAAGTAACATACACCCTACGCAAATGCCAGGCTATGACCATTTCCAAGAATACAGAATATTACCATCACGCCTTGACATTCAATGGTGTTATCAACACCGAATCCCCCATTATCAACATCCTGGGGATTACCTTTGACCAGAAACTAAACATATAAATGGACTAGACATATAAATACAGTGGCTATAAGATCAGGTCAGAGGCAAGGAGTCCTACAACAAGTAACCCACCTCCTGACTCTCTAAAGCCACTTTCGATTAGATTAGATTACTTACAGTGGGGAAACAGGCCCTTCGGCCCAACAAGTCCACACTGACCTGCCGAAGCACAACCCACCCAGACCCATTCTCCGACATTTACCCCTTCACCTAACACTAGGGACAATTTAGCATGGCCAATTCACCTGACCTGCACATCTTTGGACTGTGGGAGGAAACCGGAGCACCTGGAGGAAACCCACGCAGACACAGGGAGAATGTGCAAACTCCACACAGTCAGTCGCCTGAGGGGGGAATTGAACCTGGGTCCCTGGCGCTGTTAACCACTGTGCCACCGTGCTGCCCACAAAGCCATCATTCACAAGGCACAAGTTAGAGTGTGATGGAATACTCCCCACTTGCCTGGATGAGTACAGCTCCAATAACACTCACAATATTTGACACTATTCAAGACAAAGCAGACCCGCTTGATAGGCATTACATGCACAAACATCCACTCCCCCCACCAACAATGTGTTTGCTCTACAAGATGCACTACAAAAATTAATCGAAGATCTTTAAACAGCATCTTCCAAACCCACAACTACTACAATGTAGGAGGACAGGAGCAGCAGAACATAGAAGCACCACCATCTCACAAGTTTCTCTGCAAGCTTCTCACCATCCTGATCTGGAAATATATTACTATTCCTTCAAGGTTGTTGAGTCAAAATCCCGGAATTCCCTCAGTAATGGCATTGTGGGTCTACTGACGCAAGGAAACTGCAGCATTTCTTCATTTTCACCACCATCTTCCCAAGGGCAACCTGGGTTATGAAATAAATGCTGATCCAGGGATGTGTGCATCTCATGAGTGAATAATAAACTAGTGATAATGACATTTGTTTTGTCGTATGGGTTTAATAGGTAATATCTTAATATTGATAGCTTAACAAACATCCAGTATATAGTTGTCATCAGATATTGATTGATAACTTATATTTTAGTGAAATTATCTAATACATTTTTGTGACATTTAAGGTAGACTTTATTTTAATGGCAATCCTTGCACTAAAATAGGTTTTGTTTTATGCTGCATCTTTATTATTGGTTTTATATTTAAATTTAGACTCCAGTCTATAATTAAGTTTTGTAGTATAAATGGTATGTATGATTTTCCCACAGATTATGCATAACCCACTGAATTATGAAATCAATCCTAACTATTCAGTGCCACATAACAAACTTGTGAGCAAAGGTATGACTCAGAGGACAAAAGAGACAGTACCCACATTGATGAGATATTGTCTGAAGGTCAGGATGGAAAAAAATTTGTAGGAGAGCTCTCTTGGGGACAATGTTAGAATCCTTACTTTTACTTTTCTTGATCTCTCTTAATGACCTAGATGCCTGGCGTGCAGGCATCATTTCACAGTTTGTAAATGATACTGAACCTGAAAGCATTGTGAACTATAAATGGGTGCAGAACTTCAAAAAGACATAGATGGGTTGGAGAAATGGGTGGACAAGCGACAGACAAAATTCACTGCTGAGAAATGTGAAATGATCGATTTTGTAGAAAGAATATGCAGAGACAATATTTAAAATAAGGGCATAATTTTAATCGGCACAGGCACAGAGGAAAATGTGTACATATGTTCATAAATCATTGAAGCTGGGAGGAGAATTTGAATGAAGCATAGAGTATATCAGGCTTCATAAACAAAGGAAAAGGAAGCAAAGAACTGCAGATTATGGAAATAAGAAGTTGCTGGAGAAACTCGGCAGGTTTTACGACATCGGTGCAGAGAAAGCAGAGTTAACATTTCAGACCCAGTGACCCATCTTTACAATTGATTTTAGCTAGGACAATGCTGGTACATATGCTGAAGATGCTGGGAAGAGTAGCGGGGGGAGTAAACGATAGGTGGAGATGAAGCTCAGAGAAAGAAGAAAATAGTTGGGCAAACAAAGGGCTGGAGAAAAATCAGCCTGGGAGAACCAATTGCCAGGGTTGCAGGATTTGAGCTATTGGGAGAGGTTGAACAGGCTGGGGCTGTTTTTCCTGGAGCTTCGGAGGCTGAGGGGTGTCATTATAGAGGTTTTTAAATCATGAGGGGCATGGATAGGGTAAATAGACAAAGTCTTTTCCCTGGGATGGGGGAGTCAAGAGCTAGAGGACATAGAGGGGAAAGATATAAAAGAGACCTAAGAGGCAACTTTTTCACTCAGAGGGTGGTACGTGTATGGAATGAATTGCCAGAGGAAATGGTGGAGGCTGGTACAATTGCAACATTTAAAAGGCATCTGAATGGGTATATGAATAGGAAGGGTTCAGAGGGATATGGTCCAGGTGCTGGCAGGTGGGACTAGATTGGGTTGGGTTATCTGGTCGGCATGGATATATTGGACCAAAGGGGTCTGTTTCCATGCTGTACATCTCTGTGACTCTATGACTAGATACCGAGTTCAATAATTTTATGGGCTTAGCATCTTCTCCCATGTCCTTACCTCAATCCCGACAGACCAGACCTTGTCATCACGTGGGCTGTTATCTCACACAACTCTTTGTCAGCCACTAATGGTCCCCTTCGCAGCCATTGACTCTCCCAGGCTGACGTTTATCCATTCCTTTGTCTGCCCAACTGTTTTTCTCTTATTCTGGGCTCCATCTCCACCTATCATAGTCATATAGCACAGAAACAGACCCTTCAGTCCAATTCATCCACACCAGCTCAGACTGATACTTCCATTTGCCAGCTTTTGGCCCATATCCCTCTAAACCCTTCTTATTTATATACCCATCCGGATGCCTTTTAAATGTTGTAATTGTACCAACCTCCATCACTTCCTCTGGCAGTTTGTTCCATTCACACTTACCCCACAGATCCTTTTTGTATCTTTCCCCTTTCACCTTAAACCTATGTCCTCTAGTTTTGGACTCCCCCACCCAAGGAAAAAAAACCTTGGCTATTCAGCTTATCTATGCCACTCATAATTTTATGACCACATGACCCAAAGCAATAAGAAATGAATTGCAAAATTTCACTAGAAACAAGACATTGTTTCTGTTGCTATCTATTGTTTACACCTTCCACCTCTTCCAGCATGCTCAGCACATGTATCAACATTGTCCCAACTACAATAAATTCTGAAGATGGGTAATGGCACCTGAAATATTAATTCTGCTTACTCTCCACAGATGCTGCCAGAGCTGCTTAATTTTCCATCAAATTTTTAATTTTATTCAAAAATACGGGCAGTGATTTCATAAACAAGCGGAAACTTGTATTTATCACTTGTTTGGCCTCAGCTGGAGTGTTCTCCCTAGATCTGGGTGGCATGGTGGCTCAGTGGTTAGCACTGCTGCCTCAGAGCACCAGGGAATCTGGTTTGATTCCACCCTTGAGTGGCTGTCTGTGTAGAGTTTACACATTCTCCCCAAGTCTGTGTGCGTTTTCTCGAGGTGCTCTAATTTCCTCCCACAATCCAAAGGAAGGCTGACAGAAAGATTTGACAAAGGAATTTCAATTTCCTGATGGGTCCAGACAGTGAAGATATGGGAAAATGTTCCCACGTGACAGGATTGAGAAGGAGAAGGTGCAGATTTAAACTAATTGGCACAAAAAAAAAACAAAAGTCGTGTAAGAAAAAGCTTTTTCACATGTGATTATGGTCTGGAATGCACTCCCTGAAACTGTTGTGTAGGCAAATTAGACTGAAACATTCAAAAAAAATTAGACTGCTATCTGAAAATGACAGAGTTGTAAAGAGAACGTGGCAGGATGGCGCTCATTTGGATAGCTGGTGCAGACATGATGGGCCAAATGGCCTCAGTCTGAACTGTAGCAATACTGCATGTCTTTTCAATTTTGATCAAGGTTTCAGAAACGTTTCTCACCAGTCCCTCAAAAAGGTAGAAATAAACCAAGATATCAAGGTTCTTTTCTAACATTAAATGCTATAGTATGTTATTTTCAGTAAGTACAATCTGGTAAATCTTCCTGTTAAATAAAAGCAAAAATGTTTTTTGGTGCTTGGAACGAGGAAGTTGTATTTAAAATGCATGGCCATTTTTTATTTAGTTCACCCATGGGATATGGGCATCTCTGGCAGGCCAGCATTTATGAGGCAGAAATGGGTACTGCAAATGTTTGCCTAATGAAGGGCTTTTGCCCGAAACGTCGATTTGCCTGCTTGACAGATGGTGCCTGATCTGCTGTGCTTTTCCAACACCACTCTAATCTTGGCCAGCATTTATTGCTCATCCTTAGTTGCCCTTGAGAAGCTGCTGGTGAGCTGTCTTCTTGAACCGCTGCAGCCCATGTGCTGTAGACTGACCCACAGAGAGGGAATTCCAGGAATTTGACCCAGTTACAGTGAAAGAATGATTACATGTTTTCAAGTCAGGATGTGTAGTGGCTTGGAAAGAAACCTGCAGTTTACAGTGTTCCTGTGTATCTACCACCCTTGTCCTTCTAGATGGAAGTGGTCATTGGTTTGAAAGGTGCTGTCAAAGGATGTTTGGTGAATTTCTGCAGTGCATCTGTAGGTAGTACGCACTGCTGCTACTGAGTGTTGGTGTAGGAGGCGGCGCATACTACTGGATGTGGTGCCATCAAGCTTCTTGAGTGTTGTTGGAACTGCAACATAGGACAGCAACGTTCTGATTCCAACAGCGCCACTGGGAGCGGTGGCTACTTTTGGGACTACAATAGTCCCCATTGCACCCCCTTTGAGCTGATTCTGTAACAATTCCAGACCTCCCCAAACTGCTTTGATTTTCACTGCTGAGGGGCCGTTAAAGTCTGTATATTAAATGGAGCTATGAAATTCAGCAAATACAAAGACAATTCATTATTAGATTAGATACCCTACTGTATGGAAACAGGCCCTTGGGCCCAACAAGTCCACACCGAAACTCCAAAGAACAACCCACCCAGACCCATTGCCCTACGTTATATTTACCCTTGACTAATGCACCTAACACCAAGGCCAATTTAGCATGGCCAATTCACCTGGTCTGCACATCTTTGGATTGTGGGAGGAAACTGGAGCACCCAGAGGAAACCCACACAGACACGGGGAGAATGTGCAAACTCCGCACAGACAGTCACCCGAGGCAGGAATCAAACCCAGGTCCCTGGTGCTATCAGGCAGCAGTGCTAACTACTGAGCCACTGTGCCACCCAGACTGAGCTCTGGAAAACGTCCCTTCGTGTATCCATGATAAAATGTAATGGACATAGGAGGCCACATCATATACTTAAAGTCTTAAGTTTTTAACATCAATTTTATGTAATAAGAAACTTTAAATTCCAAAAATGAAACTGTTGAATTCATCAAAATTCCATGTTTTAGTCAGGTATGCATTTATCGGGAATTGGCTGATCGTGTAGATTTATTGCACAGATTATCAGACTGACAGTGGATATTCCTCCCAAGCATTGATGCACACTCCAATCCTTTTTTCTTTTCAATGCATGACTTTACAAGCCTAAACACAGCAGAGTATAGTTTCTCTCGTGGCAATTATGAAAAAAAAAGAAATGAAATGAATTTTTAAAAAGCTGACTGCGAAAATTTTCTTCCATTCGACAAAAAGTGATGAGCTTACACTTGCAAGAGGGCAGGAAACCTCCATGGTCAGCATTGAAGACTTCACCGTGTCCATTGACTATTATTGGAGAACACAAGAAAACTGGCAGAATTCCAACATCTGCAAAGATTTCTTTAAAACTTCAAGCCTAATCCTTGCAGATGTCAATGCTGTGAGTTTAGTTGGGCAAGCAAGAAGCATAAACCATTACTTCCTCCATACTAGATTGCTATTATAGAGGGCAACACAAATCCTAAAGGACCATGAGAGCACCCAGCCTATTTCACATGTTCTATTCCTCAAGAGGAGAAAGTGAGGTCTGCAGATGCTGGAGATCAGAGCTGGAAATGTGTTGCTGGAAAAGCGCAGCAGGTCAGGCAGCATCCAGGGAACAGGAGAATCGACGTTTCGGGCATAAGCCCTTCTTCAGGAAACTGAAGAAGGGCTTATGCCCGAAACGTCGATTCTCCTGTTCCCTGGATACTGCCTGACCTGCTGCGCTTTTCCAGCAACACATTTCCAGCTATTCCTCAAGAGCCATGTTTTCCCTTGGCTTCAAAGAAACTACATTCATCTCACCACACACATCATCTCCCCAAACCAAAACTAGTTTCAAAATGCTTTGCACTCAAGAGACCACCGGGGACATAGTTTCAGAAGGTCCACATTCACAAGTTGACTGGAAGGGATTGTGAGCACAGAAGGGATTTATCTTCCTGACTTCATAGTGCCATTGAGGAGCTCACCCACTGGGAGGTCACATCAGAGTTTCTGTTGCACCATTTTACCATTAATTTAATTTAAATGATTGGTAAAACAGAATTGGATTTCCAATATGTTCCATGGATAGAAACATGGAACTGCAAATTTAGATCCAGAAATGAATGCGAATCTAATTTGATGCTTCCTTTCTCAAAGTCAAACCTCTCACATCTAAAAGGGTAATTTATTCTTTGAAAACATAATGACTGGACATTAAAAATCACATCACCACACCAACTATATCTTGTTCCAAGGCAACAGGCTCATCAGAATCAAAAGTGATTTTAATTAATATACAGGTATATTCCTATGTCTATTAAATTCAGCAGGCCTAACTCAAATTGGGAGATGGAAAGATCATGATGGAACAGAGTGACAAGACAAGTGGACAGGGACTTACATGAGTAACCGTGTTAAAAACCTAGAACGTAGGAGCAGCAGTAGGCCATTTAGCCCCTCAAGCCTGCTCCACCATTCAGTATGATCATGGCTAATGTTGCTTTCTCCCAATATCATTTGAACTCTTTAGCACTAAAATCTATTTCCAACTCCTTTGTTTGCCAGAAAATTCCACAACCTCACCACTCTCTGGGTGAGGAAAATTCTCCCTCGTCTCCGTTCTAAATGGCCTATCCTGTATCCTTGGACTGTAACCTTTGGATTCGCTGGTTGTTGGGAACATCTTCCTATATTTACTTTGTCCATTCCTGTTCAAACTTTATAGATTTCTATGAGGTCACCTGTCATTCTCCTGATTTCTAGTGAATGCAGTCTTAACTAACTCAATCTCTATTTATATGTCAGTCCTGCCATCCCAGGAATCAGTCTGGGAAACCTTTGTTCCACCTGCTCCATAGCAAGAAAATCATTCCTCAGATAAGGAGACAAGACTGCACATGATACTCTAGGTGTGGTCTCACCAAGGCCCAGTACAATTTCAGCAAAATGTCTCTGCCCCTGCACTTGAATTGTCTGACCCAGAAGGCAAACACACTATTTACCTTTATCACACCTGCTGCACCTGAGTGCCTACTTTCAGTATAAGGACATGCAGGTCTTGCTGTATCTCGCTTTCTCAAACTATTGCCATTCAGACCATAAATTGCCTTCTTGATTTCACTACCAAAGTGGATAACCTCACATTTATCTGTATTATACTGCATCTGCCATACATTTGCCCACTTGCTGAACTTTCCCAAAACACACTGAAGATCTCTGCATCCTCCTCACAGCTCACCTCCTAACCAGCTTTGTTATGTCTGAACCACAAACGCTTAGAGTGTAGGTACAGCAAGTAATTAGAAAATATAGTAGAATATTATCATTGAACATGAGGACAATTAATGCAGTGGAGAGGGTATGCTTTAGCCTCACAAGGAACTGGTGAGACCGCATCTGAAAGATACCTTTTCTCCCCCGAATCAACCTGACTAGAGCAGGCAGGATGTTTCCCCTTTTCTCAGAATCTAGAACAAGGGTTCATTGTTAAAAATCAGGGCTCAACCATTTAGAACAAAACAATCTTTAGAACTCCCTTCCTGAAATGCTGACTGAAGCAGTGCCCTTGGAAATTTTTAAGGCTGAAGTATTTAGATTCTTGTCAGGCAAGGGGGTATGGAAGGCTATCAGTGATAAGAATACAGATTTGAGGTTACAGTCAAATCAGCCATGATTTTATTGAATGGTGGAACAGGTGCAAGGGGCTGAATGGCCTACTCCAAGTCCTAAAAAGGTGCTCCATGCACAGAAGCAGAGTGCATGGCTGAGGTAGCAAATGGGTACATTGAATCCATCTTTACTAAGGAAGAAGATGTAGCCAAAGTCATTGGAAAAGAGGATATTGTTGAAATACTGGATGGAATAAAACTGGATTATAAAATAGCTATCAGGATGCACCTGAGAATGCTGAGTGAAGTAAAGGAGGAAATTGGTGAGGTACATAGATAGTTTTCTTAATTCTCTTTAGATTCAAATGTGGTTCCAGAGAACTGGAGAACTAAACATTGTACACTCCTGTTAAATAAAGTTTGTAAAGTGAAACACAACAATTCCAGGCCAGTTAGTCACATCAGCGGTAAAAATGCTTTTAGAAGCAATAATTTAGGCCAAATTAAAAGTCACTTGAATAGGTAAGGATTGATACGGGAAACCGGCATGAACTTGACAAAAGGTAAATTGTTTTTGATGGGGTAGCAGAGGGGGTTAATGAAGGTGATGCAGTTAATAAAGCATTTGTGGTCTTGTACCTAGCATTTGATAAAGTGCCACATTACAGCTGGTCAGCAAAGGAATAAAACAGGCAAAGGCAGCATTGATATGAAGTTAGTTGAGTGACACGGAACAGAAAGTAGTATTAACCAGCCGGTTTCACTGGAATAAGATATATAGTGGCGTTCCCAAGCGCAGTAATTGGATCACTGCTTTTCTTGACTTATTCACAACATTGTCTTGGGTATGCAGGGTACAATTTCAAAATTTGCAAGTGACACAAAATTTGTAAGTATTCTGAACTGAGGGAACAGTAAATGAATTCAAGAGAATTTAGAGATGGTTGAATGAGGGGCACATAGCAAATGAAATTTAATACAGAGAACAACGGGATCTTGATCAGATGGGCCAATGGGCTGAGGAGTGGCAGATGGAGTTTAATTTAGATAAATGTGAGGTGCTGCATTTTGGGAAAGCATATCTTAGTAGGACTTATACACTTAATGGTAAGGTCCTAGGGAGTGTTGCTGAACAAAGCGACCTTGGAATACAGGTTCATAGCTCCTTGAAAGTAGAGTCGCAGGTAGATAGGATAGTGAAGAAGGCGTTTGGTGTGCTTTCCTTTATTGGGGAGAGTATTGAGTACAGGAGTTGGGCGGTCATATTGTGGCTGTACAGGACATTGGTTAGGGCACTGTTGGAATATTGCGTGCAATCCTGGTCTCCTTCCTATCGGAAAGATGTTGTGAAACTTGAAAGAGTTCAGAAAAGATTTACAAAGATGTTGCCAAAGTTGGTGGATTTGAGCTATAGGGAGAGGCTGAATAGGCTGGGGCTGTTTTCCTTGGAGCGTTGGAGGCCGAGGGTGACCTTATACAGGTCTATAAAATCTTGAGGACATGGATAGGATAAATAGACAAAGTCTTTTCCTTGGGGTGGGGGAGTCCAGAACTAGAGGGCATAGGTTTAGGGTGAAAGGGGAAAAATGTAAAAGGGACCTAAGGGGCAACGTTTTCACACAGAGGGTGGTACATGTATGAATGAACTGCCAAAGGAAGTGGTGGAGGGCTGGTACAATTGCAACATTTAAAAGGCATCTGGATGGGTATATGAATAGGAAGGGTTTGGAGGGATATGGGCCGGGTGCTGGCAAATGTGACTAGATTAGGTTGGGATATCTGGTCAGTATGGATGATTTGGATCGAAGGGTCTGTACCCGTGCTGTACATTTCTATGACTCTATGACTCCAAGAGAAGGATGAAGAGATTATTACTGATAGGAAGAATGAGGAGATACAGTTCAAAGGATACAATCCTGAAAGGGTTGCACGAACAGAAGGATGTCAGGATGCATGTGTGCAGGTCAATGAAAGCGCTATGGGGTTGAGGAAATGTTTAAGGTAGAAGCATAGACTATAAAAAGAAGGAAATGATAATGTTTAAAATACTGGTTCAGCCTCAACTGGAGTTTTACACCCAATTTTGGGCATAAAAGTTTAGGGAGGCGGCAGAAAAGATTGATCAGAAGGCTCCCAGGCCATGAAGGATTTGAAATATCTGGATAAATGGGAGAAGCTGAGGTTGTTCTCTTTAGACAAGAAAAAATTAAGAGATTTGATTGAGGTGCTCAGAATCATGAGTAGCTGGACAGGGTAGCTGGAGACAAACTGATTCCAGTGGTGTAAGGGTTAACAACCAGATGCCAATGATTATAAAGTGACTGCAAAAGAACCAATGCAACATTAAAAAAAAACGTTTTAGCTCAGCAAGTGCTTCGGAATTGAAATGCACAACGTGAGGCAGTAGTGAGGGTTGATAAAGTCATGGCTTTCTAAAGGTTATTAGATTAGCACCCGGAAGAGTCCAGGACAGTAGGATAGCTGAACTGCTCCTGCAGAATGCCAGCAGTCATGATAGGCCAAATGGTCTCCCTCTGTGCTGTAACCACTCAGTAATTCTATACACACAGTAAGAACTGGTCATTTATTTGAGTCAATGTGTTGAAATTCAAATCAACAATTTTTCTGAGAAAAATGAAACTTTATTTATTAAAGTTGGAGTCTCATGATCAGTTCAAAAATTAATTTTCATTGGCAGTTGAATAAAGTCGCCCATCATCCATGGTTTAGATCATTAACGAGCAGCCTCATGTGTATTCTTTTGGTTGCTGAGGATAGTCTTCCAGTTAAGCTCCATCAGAAGACAGGAAAAGTTGAGTAGTCTCAAAGGATCATAGGGTTGCTCTGTCATTAGAGAGTTTACCCTAAGGGTCACCCGCATCAAGCTTGGGACGCCGTTGAGAAAGCGGCAACATCATGGTAACTTCAGCCAGGAAAGAAAATGAACCTGAGTTTTTTGCCATACTCTGCATCGCAAACCAGCTGTCCAGCCAATTGAACTAACTGCATCCCCTCTACCAGAAAAACAGCATAATAGATTATACAGTGGTCAGATAGCTTGACTGCAGTTTCAATATATGAAAATGTTGACTACTGAGGCAATAGTCTCAATTTTCCTGTCAAACTAACCAATGGCACTTGTCATCACTTATAAACAAATGTAACATTAATTTCAGGAAAGGGATAGATGTGCATTGAAGGTAAACATCCAATGGTTGCCATGCAAATTGCACCCATTCCTTTATTAGCTTCAAGGAAAAGACTGCTCGCTGTCAATCTCACCACTGCGGAGCTGGAGTACCTTGAATTTGTGCGGCACCTACAAAATAAATGTGTCACAGAAAGTTATGTCTTGATCATTCCAGTTTGAGTATCTGCTGCCTCACGGCACCAGGGTCCCAGGTTTGGTTCCAGACTCAGTGTTGAGTTTGCACATTCTCCCTGCGTGGGTTTCCTCTGGGTGCTCCGGTTTCCTCCCACAGTCCAAAGATGTGCAGGTCAGGTGAATTGGCCATGGTAAATTGCCCATAGGAGAAAGTGAGGTCTGCAGATGCTGGAGATCAGAGCCGAAAATGTGTTGCTGGAAAAGCGCAGCAGGTCAGGCAACATCCAGGGAACAGGAGAATCGACGTTTCGGGCATTTCTGAAGAAGGGCTTATGCCCGAAACGTCGATTCTCCTGTTCCCTGGATGCTGCCTGACCTGCTGCGCTTTTCCAGCAACACATTTTCGGCTCTGAATTGCCCATAGTGTTAGGAGCATTAGTCAGAGGGAAATGAGTTTGGGTGGGTTACTCTTCAGAGGGTCGGTGTGGACTTGGTGGGCCAAAGGGCCTGTTTCCATACTGTAGGGAATCTAATCTAATCTAATCTTTTACTTATCATTAATAATAATATCCTTAATTAATATAATGACATTTGACACTTCCAATGCACTCCTGGCTAGCTGTCTATGCTCTCCCTTCCATGAATGTGAAGCTATTCAAGGCCTTGCTGCCCTTACCCTAACACACACCAAGTCCACTCACCCATCTCTCCCGCTCCATTGTCTACTTTGGATCCCTGTCAAGCAATTCTTCAGTACAAGGATTCCCCTTTCTTGTCTCTCAGCCTCTCTTTCCTCCTTAAAACTCTTTAAAACCTGCTTCTTTAAACCAAACTTTGTGCATCTTTGCCCATCACAAGGCTGTACCAGATATGTTATGATGTTGAGACTGATTTATAAACCCAAATATTATTATCTACCAGCACCAATCAAAATTGACAATCACAAATCTCACTCCCTTAATTCTTGGAGATTTTAAAGCTATCAAACTTTAAATTTCTAAAATATGTTTTTACTTATCCTTTCTGTCTGTTTCTTTCCTCACTGTCTCTTAATCAAATATTTCTCAAATTAAAATCACAGTTGCAAGGCACACAAATGTTCAAAAAAAGCTGAACAGGAATGAAGAATGAAATAAAAAGAACACTCTGCAGTGAGGATATTTTGGGAAAAAAATTATAGAATTGCAAGTGTAACCAGACATTTAAAACAGTGAATTAAAAATTCAAAGATTACACAGTGGGAGGTTAATGTTTCTGAGGGGGATAAACAACCAAAGCAAAGGTCTCACCGGATGAATGTTGCTTCTCCCAAAGTGTATTAGGCAGCCTAGGGGAATATAGTAATGAAGAAAACAAAGGAGGAAGAAATGCAAAAAATAATCAGTACAGTAGTTGTGTTTGTGTGCATTTCCCCGAACACGTGTGTGTGTAAATATTATGTGAGTCTGTGTGTATACACGCACACTTACAACATTAGTCACTGAAACCGAGGTGCACACATGATAGCCAGCTTGTAGATGCAGTCCACACAACTGAACACGTCCTTGGAGAGGAAAGATTTTGTACAGTGATTTGTCTCTGGCATGCCCCCAAACTCCAACAGATTATTTACCACCAATCAATAATGCTGACCGCAAGAGACCTGTTACAGGGTTTAAAAAGAACTCTGCTTCAAGGAGAATCAGTCCCTTGCTCACAGTTCATTTTAGCCACTGGGCAGTGAGGTGAGAAAACTGTATGCACAGCTCATTTTTCACTCCTTCATAGAAATGTGACAGGGATGGTGGGAGACCAGCAAATGGTGCTTACCCAAAAGAAACAGCATGCAAAAAAGGGAAGGGAATGCTACAGGATGTTAAAACAGCACATGATGAGAGATTACAAAGAAATGTGACAGTAGCAAAGACTGAGAATGGAATTAAAATGAATGAAACCAACAGAAAACAGGAAATTGAAGAAGCAAATTCATAGGATGTTTAGGAAGCAGCAATATTATGAAAACCAATATTCATTTTAAAAGCTAAATGTTGAAAGGATTTATAGAATAATGTTCCGAGTTGGGATCTTTTTCTGACATGGAACTCATCTTGGAGAGATCCCTGCCATTAAGCTAAACCATTCTCTGCCACTTTTGTTGTTTTCATCATCCGTCTCAGATATGCATAAATAAAATGGAGTGCATGACTCCCAATCACACTGAATGCAGTATATGTTAAAATAAGACAGGCAGCATTTCAAATGCAACATTTTCACTGTTACAGTAGGAAGGCATCAAGGCTATCACAGTAAATCATACAATTAATGAGTTCATTCATTTAAATTCCTTTGCTTATTGACATTTTTTACAAGTAAAGAACATTGAAAAGAAGAAAAATATGAAGGATTAAGCATAGAAGCTTTTGTTAAATTAGAAAAATAAATTGAAACTAGCTGTTTTATTTGAACTTTCATGTTCAATTTCTCAAAGGACACTGAAGTGATCCTATTGTAATGTAATGGTGCAAAAAACATACATCTTATTTTCATGTAACCAAAAATACTTTAAAATATAAGAGTAAGCAGAAAATGGATTGCCCACTTTATGCTCGAACCAACTCACACTGTCAAATTAATCAACTGGATGTAAAGTGGCTTTCCACCATTTCCAGTGACAGCAGCAACTAAGTGCTAAGGTCACAATAGCAGTGAGTCAGTCTGAAACATGATGAAAATATGTTCATTTTATGTTATCCTTAAAATGACTCAACAAGTGAACAAATTTGCAGCACCATTTGTTGGATGATACTAATACTGCTTCTCCGAGATGGCAGCTTCAATTATTTGAACGTTATCAAACCAGAGCTTATGTAATCAAGAGTTGGTGTTGTATCAAGTCTACCTCAGCCAGAATGGGAATCAAATCCAATACTGTTGTGATTACGCGAACAACATGCTAGCTATCTAGTCAACTGAGCAAACTAACTCCCATGAGTATCATTTGGATTTCAAAATGGTCACTTCAATGAATATGCACACATCTGATATCTAACAGATGGCATCTTGATAAAGAGGTTAGTACTGCACTCGGAATATCAGCCTGAAGTATGCTCAGCAAATAAATGACGCACTAGATCAGTGTGCACCAAAAACAGAGATTGCTGAGAAAACTCAGCAGATCTGGCAGTATTTGTGTAGAGAAAGCAGAATTAATGTTTTGGATCTAGTGACCGTTCTTCAGATCAGTGTGCAATGCTGATTTGATGCCAGTGCTGACATATTGGAACTTCACAGTCCAGCTGCCTTCCTCTTTTAAACTCACCCAGAGTAACATAACTTTAAGCAGCACAGAGGATCATTCCAGCAATGCAATTAAGGGCATCATTATAATTTAAAAGTTAACTATTGGCTTATTCGCGCTCTCATTCATTGTTCTCCACTAAGTGTCTGTTTCTGTGCTGTATATCTCTATGACACTATGACTCTAACAATGTGGTGGCAGTGGTGGCAGTGTGCACCATCTATAGGATCTGCTTTTGCTTCTTTGACAGCACCTTCCAAACCTAGATAGATAACGACAGCAAATACATGGGAGATCACCACCTGCAAGTTCCCTCATTCCAAGCCACTCAACATCTTAACTTGGAAGCATATAGTGCTCCTTTAGTGTTGCTGATTCAAAATCCTGGATCTCGCTTACATGGTGTGTGTATTCCTACACCAAATAGACTGCAACAGTTTAAGTAGCCAGACAACACCACCTTTTCAAATCTAATGTTTACACCCTCTGAAAAGAATAAAACCTAATCTGAATAGGCAGTACACATACTTATAGAGACATACCACTGCCTCACACCCATCTCTCACACTAACCCTTCCATAAATATTGTCATTTGATCTTTTCTATATGCTCAATTAATTCACACTCATATCCCTTTACTTTGTCTCCTTTGCACAATTTGAGGGAGAACATTCCAACAATAGCCACACTAACCACAAAGAATGAAGTAACCATGGGAATGGGGGAAAATAAACAAAGAACTGCAGGTGCTGGAAATCAGAAACGATAACTAAATTGCTGGAGAAGCTCTGCAGATCTGGCAGCATCAGTGGAGAGAAAGCACAGTTAAGATTTCGGGTCCAGTGACATTTCAGAAATGAAGGAGCTGGGCATGCTGACAGAATGCATGACCTCTGGATGTGGAGTGAAGAGAGTCCGTCAGGTGGCAGGAGCCAGATTTTCAGAAAGCCATTTAAAATAATGAGCTGTCCTCGATCCTGGGAGTTATGTCCCAGACTTGGTAAATTTCCAGTGGCATGGGCCAAGTGAGTCTTGCCAACTCCATTGCAGAGGTAAGCATCTCATAACCATGAACCATGAATTGATTCATGGTTCATGACCCCTCACAGGTGTTGTTAACCATGGTCTGGATTCAGGAATCTTTGATCTTCTTCAGAGGAGGTTGAGTACTCTGCAAAAATACCACCACAGAGGTCGTGCTTGTCCTTTTCTAGTGCAGATCCAGAGAGAGTTAGCTAAGTTACTATCTGGTGGGAAAGACATATATCAGAAGTGAGCAGATGTTGGGGAGCAGGGACAAGGACTGTCCCCATCTTCAGGTGCAGGTCACTCCAAGGTGCAAATGTAGAATCTTGGAAATCATCCATGACAAAACCAATTCTGAAGCAGCAAGAGAAAATATTTGAGTGTTCATCAAGATTCTTGATCAATAGGGGCATCAAGGATTACAGGGTGTGAGGAGTGTCAGATCAGCCATGATCCAATTGAAAAGCAGAGGGGCCTAACAGCCTACTCCTGTTCCTCTTTCTTATGATCTTATGTCAGCATTTCCAGAGGCACTACACAACCTTGGAAAGAGATTGCTGAAGTTCCTCACAACCATAGCATCTCAGGACTCAATGCTAATGTGTAAAAGTGACCTTCTGTATGGAAAGTCAATGCAGGCAACTAAGTACACCTAATCCTTGCCAATGGACTCTATACTCCACCTGACACTTTGTATATGTGGAAGCAAAGACTTGTCTTGACCATTCAGTGGTTCAGTGAAGTTGAGCAAACTGCCCTCCAGCCATTGGCCAGGTTGGAAGTATACAGTTCCATGAGAAGGAAGATAGTGAAAGACTATTAGAACGTGCGACAGTTCTTGGCATTTCCATTTCTCATTCCTTGATTTTTTGCTCCTCCCACCGTCAGCTTTCTTGTATCAACAGCCCTCATCATTGAAATGAAGATATATTTAGCAGCCCTGGTATACATGGTTTTACTGGGAGATTCACTTGCATGCAACAGATTGTGAAGTTCTTCATGTTTTACCAACAGATGTCCAGAATGAGCCAGAGACAAAATAATTCAGGCTGCCTTTGGCAGCTTTGTGATGTTAGGTGTGAATTATATATAGCTTAATAAGATTTATTAGGTGATAGCCCTGATGAAGGAGTGGCACTCCGAAAGCTAGTGTGCTTCCAATTAAACCTGTTGGACTATAACCTGGTGTTGTGTGATTTTTAACTTTGTACACCCCAGTCCAACACCGGCATCTCCAAATCTTGAAAAGCATTAGATTGCTTTCAATTGGGCGGATCAAGATTTTTTGTTGCTCATAGGAAAAATCCAGAGCTTAAAATGCTTTTGGTTTCAATTGACAGACACTCTGGTTGAATTCAATGTGTGAAACGGTTTTCCTGAGAAAAGAGTTAGCTCAGAAAAGTTAGGAAATAATATAAGGGTTTTTAGCTTGAAAGATGCATACTAGAAATACTAGAATCCTAGGGGGTTATTTTGAGCTGACATAAAGGTCTAAGCTCACTTATGTGAGTACTCATCAAAGAGGCTATGAGACACTCAAGACCAGGAATTGAAGCAACAGTTAAGTCATACTTATAGATCTGATAAAGAAAGGAATTCTCTCTGCTTTTAAGTACTTCAAAAAGATGCTGCTGGGATAGAGAGAATATTATGTTCTTATTATGTGTTTTGAAATCTTTCAAATTGTGTGATACGTAAATAGCTTGGTGTACAGAGGAACCTCAATTAGCCGGCATTCAATTATCCAAATTTCAGATTATCCAGCAAGATCGCAAGGTCCCAATGTTTGGCTAAACTATGTTATCTAGCATTCGATTATCCGGAATTCGATTAACCAATACACCCTGCCCGTGTCCTTCAGATAATCGAGCTTTCTCTGTATTCTATTGTTTTTTATGCAATGGACTTCTGTTTTGTTGTTAAAACCAGATTGACAGCATTGTTTCAGAAAAACACCAATTAAAAAAAAACTCTATCAAAACAGGTTTCAGTCTAGCTAGATCGTAGAAACTGGGAACGTGAACTCGCTTGGAAGAAAGTTTTAATCTACGAGAAAGCCTGAAGCACTGTTGGCCAGTCCTGCAAAGAAAGCTAATCCTCTGCCTGTACCTTGTGCTGGAGTTAGCAATTCCTTCAAGCTGGAACACTGAGTTTGTTCCCTCTGTGCTCAGCAGCACTATAGAGAAAAAGAGAAGCCAGTTGCTGCTGGTGTTGCTGTTTCTGTCCTTTATCAGGAATCTAATGTAGAAACGTATAAGCCACTGTAATGAACACTCTCAAAAATGAAATGTAATTAAAGGTGGGGAGAGACAAATGCAATCAAAATGATTTCGAAAATACTGGAAATCACCTATGAAATAGTAACAGCACACTATAAGAGTGAGTCCTATTTAAAAGAAATTCACCAAACAAATTCAGCAACTAAACCGTTAAATGTAAAGCAAAATCTAAGCAGTATGACAATTTGTAATTGTGCCATGAGCAAGTTCTCAGATACTATTGCAGACAGAGGGAGGTGTGAAATGGCCTTCATAACCCTTGCCAATCTTACACCTGTCAAGTTGTTTACTCCAAACTAGACCTCATGAAAGAAGGTTTGTTATCCTCAAGAGTTCTTTGTTGCTACAAGATTTAATAATGAACAGTGGCAGTTTGTTTTGGTGGGCTATAAAGAGAATTGTAAAAACTAGAATGAAATTGTAGAAATGCACAGGTAAACCACAGCAGCATTTTTTGATTTCCTGTTGGGAGTTCAGTTCCTGTTATTAAGACTTTACTTTATATGCTGAGCCAAAGACACTCCATGCTATTAAGAAAATATATAGGCCCATGAATATGTGTTTGCTCAAATATCCAATTTCTTCTTAAGGTGGATTTAAATGGTATTTGATTTTAAAGTAGAATTAGTATGTAATTATGTTATAAATATTTTTATTTGTCATAAAATCTATAATATAGTATCATTGCTATATTGTTATGATAAATATTCAGAAGAAAATATTAATATATTGTAGTCTCATACTTAATTCCACAGATAGATAACAATATCCTGTAATTCTTACATTAAGATTCTACATACTAATGATTCAACATACTTAGACAAGTTGTTTCTGCTGTAAGATAACTGTTGACACTTTCCAGCTCAAGATAATTTCACGAGTTTGAAAGCTTTTTGGGAGACAACATTCTATTGCAGGACCCAGTCAAGAACTGGTAGAGCTCACTAATTTGCTTTAATGAGCTGAAATTTCTATTAGTCGCGATTTTAGGCTGATATTAAGTTTGACAAGATAGGTCTGCCTTGTCAAGGGGTAAAGATAATAAAACCAACCTCTTTAACTTCAAAACATGTTGATCCTGCTTTGTGCACCTCCAGTGCAGCCATAACCTTGTAATGCCTTGTTCTGTCGAAGCACCGAATGATCTATATGTTCTTGGTTGCTATGATCTACCTGTACTGCTCACAAAACAAAACCTTTCACTGTGTTTTGGTACATGTCACTAGAATAAATCAAATCAAAAATCAAACTACGAGCCAAAGCTTTTCCTTCCTGAAAAGGAAGAAGTATGTAGTTCCAGTATTCAAATATTTTCCAAGCTGTCAATTGTAAAAAGGCATCAATCCCCAGTCGTTACCATTGGCAAGTTTCAAACAGCTCAGGAAAGCTGTGCTCTAGCCATTAAAGACAGAATATTGGGTTAATTTTCAATGCAACTGCCTCATTAACATATTCAAACAAGAGGTCCAACAACCTAACAGAAGTTTCTCACAAGCCTGTAAATAGACCCCAGTCCAATGCTGGCTTCTCCACATCTGGTTAAAGGCAGAGGTGAGGGGAGTCATGTCAGGCTTCTGACATGAGAGTTTATTTTTTGATGATTTTTAACCTCTTATCCATTAAACTCAGCAGTTGCATGTTAAAATTTTGCCCTTAGGAATTGCACATTCTTCAGGTATACATAAAAGAAAGAAGATCTTTTGACTCACTTACAGGGGAAGAGAAAAAACAAACTTACATTTATGTAGTACCTTAAATAGCTTTTTCAGGATGTGCCTACTGTTTAAGATACGTGACACATGGAAACACAAAATTGTTATTCCGTGCTGATATTATAGCAAACATATAATATTAATTATAATATTAATTTATACTAATTATATGCAAAATAAAAATTATGTGCCTTAGTATAAAATGCTCAGTAAGATTGGACATATGAATGTTAAGGAGGCAACCCAGTTGTATAAATGATCCAAAATACTGTGACAGAATATCTCCATGTATGATATCTTTATAAGAATAATTAATTCATCAAATATTTTTATGGTTTTGGCATAATTAGCAAACAGCAAAAGCCCCTGATGACGGTAATTAAAAATATTTCAACATCAACAATGACTTGAAAGGTTTTCCTTTTTCAGTAAACTTACTATTTAATGCATTACCAAGGGTAATTAATCTCATTTGTCCAGAGAAACAACAATATGGAAAAATATTGAAAGCCCACCAGTATCCAACCTGACAAGCTCTATCTAGGGCAGTACAAACTGAGGCAAAGAAAATCCTGCAAAGACATGCAAATACAACAAGTGAACATATTATTGTTGTCCCGCAGGAAATCTAACAGAGTGAAAAAGAATCCTTTAGTACTTGTAGATCATAAATCTCATATTTCTGCTAATGGAGGATTCAAACCCCATACAGACGAACACTAAAATTGGATTGGGTTTTTCTGAGTGCACCTCTTGTTTTGGATAATAAACCTGTGAAGGTTTGCAGCAAAACCAACCTATCCCTCTTGAAGGAATAACCATTTAAAGCCTCACGGTAGCCTTTAAGTCAAGGAGAATTGGTTGTTTGTTCTTTAAACTACTTTGTTGCATCAAAGGCCCAGCTTTTGGTGTTGTTCTTTAAATTGAGAATCCACACATTTGCACTTCGCGCTCGCAAGTTTTGCTTCAAATGTGTATTTGTCTCATTTTATCCTTTTGCACAAAACAACAATGTCAATCATTTTGCCAGTAATACTTCAAATTTCAGTTCAAGCCCCGGAAGAATCTATTTTGCTGCAAAGTGTCAAAGAAGAGAGGATTTTTAAAAACAGTTTTCTGGCACAAGGAGGTATGCTTTTCATTTCTTGTACTAGATGCAGCTTTGAACTCAAATTCTCCAAAAACAGCACAAAAGATGAATGATTACTGAGATTACCAGGTGAAATGGGTATATCAGCTACATAGTTAATAAATGAACAAAACACCATTTCCCACAGAAATTAAAATGGAATAGCTGGCAATCCTGAAGGTTATATCAAAAATAGATATCAGCTTTAGTACCAAAAATCAACATTTTTTGAAAATATCCTGTTTTGTTCACAGCCTTTGCTACTGTTTCACCCAATGCTTTATAACTTGTACAGTTACAAAGTATTACGAATGTAGAATAAGTACCACCACTATATTACCTAGTAAATAATGGTACTGTTTGAAGCTACATCTGGAATACTGCATTGAAGTCAGGCAAATATACTGAAGTCTTGGCATAGGAAAGGGCAATCTAATTGAAACGCAATTCATTTCTTTTTGGACTATCAGGTCATGATGAAGACCCAGGGATTGTTTATTCCTGAGAAAATTTGGCTGTGTTTTGAGGATATTTTCTTCAAGCATTCAAGATTCTGAAGAGCATAGATACATGGAATCTGGATGGTAGACTTGAGATTGCAAGAACACAGGCTCATGCTTAGAAGAAGAAGGTAAAGAGATAATTTAGGTAAAGGTAAAAACATAATAAATAGCCTGACCAGATCAAAGGGCTGCTTTCTCACAAGAGAGAGAGATATGATGATGGTGGTTTAACCTGAGGGTCACCACACCTCAGGCGAGCAAAGGAGAATCCTTCATGGTAATCACAGCTGGTTTGGGAACGGAACCCATGTTGTTGGTATCAATCATAGACAAATAACATGAAGGGTAGCAAATATGTTGAATAGACTACCCAGGGAAATAGTGAAAGCAGATAAGTTTGAAAAAATAATGACAGAACTGGATCAATATTTTAGGGAGCAGGTGATTGATGTGTATTTAATTTTTGAGACTGGTTAGATGGACTCCAATCTATACCCATTCTGCCTGTTATGTCATGCTGTGGACTCTGCTATAACTGTGCTGTACACACAATACAAAATTGGCAGAGAGGAGCTCCAGCTGGAAACCAGCTTTAATTATGAATTTCAGCATTTTTCCAAGGGGAGATGATGGCCTAGTGGTATTATAGCTGGACTGTTAATCCAGGAGCCCTGATAATAGTCTGAGAACGTGAGTTTAAATCCTGCCATGGCATTTGGTGGAAATGGAATTCACTAAAAATCTGGAGGTCTAATGATGGCCATGAAAGCATTGCCAACTATTGGAAAAACCCATCTGGTTCACAAACGTCCTTCAGGGAAGGAAGCTGCCATTCTTCTACATGAGACTACATGGGATGCAGACTCACAGCAATGTGGTTGACTCTTAATTGTCCTCTAGGCAATTAGGGATGGACAATAAATATTTGTTTCACAAGGAATGCTTAGGCCTCCTGTGCACTGAGACTTAATCCCTCCGGACCTCACTAATTGCAAAAATCTACCAAACTGTCACCCAACCTTGTCTGAGTGCCAGGAACCAGATCTTTTAGTCCATTGTGGCTGTTTTTGGGTAAGAGTGAACGCAGGTGAGGTCGAGGAGCTAAAACTCACCCACGATTTATGCTTTCATATTTGCTGCAGTATACTCCTGACCAGCTTTCCTTCACAGGCACAATTATTCTAAATGCTTTTTGATAGTCAGCACAACCTCGTAACATCCTTTGAATCAATCATTCTGACCAGCAAAAGCTGAAATTGTCTCAGTTGCATGTACTCGAATTGGTAACAGAGGCTTGTGTTCAATGTAGAGCTTGCATCTGTGCAGAAGGGTCAGCAAATATAATTAAGATGCTTACTATCCCTCGAACAAAGCAGAAAATTTTCAATATTAGGTGTTGCAAGTTACTTCTGGCCAGTTAGCCTAACATCTGTCGTTGGGAAATTGCTAGATTTCATTATTAAGGAAGAAATTGCAGGACATTTAGAAAAGCAGAATGCAATCAAAGTCACATGGTTTTGTGAAAGAGAAATCAAGTTTGACAAATTTTATCTGAGGATATAACAAGCAAAGTTGATTCAGAGAAATTAGTAGATTTGGACTTCAATAAGGCAACTCATAAGATGCCACAAAAAAAATGCATAAGATGGGAGCTCACAGAATTGGAGGTAAGATATTAGCACAGATTGAGGAATGTTTCACACATCAAAAACAGCGAGTCAGGATTAATGAGTCTTTTTGAAGAATGAGCTAGGCATAGTTCTTAGGGCTAAAGAGATCAAAGGATATGGAGTAAAAGTGGGAACAGACTACTGAGTTGGATAATCTATCATATTTGACATAGCAGACTCGAAGGGCTGAATAGCCTACTTCCGCTCCTATTCTTGAGGTTTCTATATATTTACAGGTTGGAAAGGCCTAATGATTGGAGTACCACAAAGGTAAATCATTGGACATCAATAATTTACCTTCGGCTTAGAGGTAGAGGCAAAATATAATGTGTTCAAATTTGCTGACGATTCAAAGGTAGGTGGGAGGACATGTTTGTGATGTTGTGATGTAGAAAGGTGTGAGGTCATGTACTTTGGTCAGTAGAATCAAACGACAACCTATTACTTAAAGAGAGAGAGACTACAGACAAATTGAAACACAGAAATATCTTATTTTTATTTTGCAGGAAACACTAAACTTAGCAGCTACTTTTGGGACGTTTCTTGAATTTTCTGTATTGAAGACTAATACAAAATGCCTATTCAATTCTTCTGCCATCTCCTTGCTTTCCATTATTAATTCCCCAGATTCAATTTCTCTCATACAAATGCTAATTGTGTTTCCTCTTTTCCTTTGTAAATATGCATAGAGATTCTATCTGTTTTGTCTTTCTAGCGTGTTTTCTCTCAAACTCTAGGAGAAAGTGAGGACTGCAGATGCTGGAGATCAGAGCTGAAAATGTGTTGCTGGAAAAGCGCAGCAGGTCAGGCAGCATCCAAGGAGCAGGAGAATCGACGTTTTGGGCATGAGCAACACATTTTCAGCTTCTCTCAAACTCTGTTTTACCATCCTTTCTGACCTGCCACCTATCTTTGTGTGATTAGATAGTTTTCCAAAAATCTGGCATTAACTTTAAATTTTCTTAGTTAACCATGGATGATGAGTTCTCCCCTTGGATTTTTTCTTTCTTGTATCTATGTATCTATTCTATGTATTTTGAAATATTCCCTTAAAATGTTGCCGCTTCATCACTATTAACCAATGCCTTGTGCTAATTTGCCAGTTTATTTTAGCTAGTTCTGCTTCCAAGCTCCAAATAATTTCTTTATTTAATTTTAAAATACCAGTCTCGGACCCTCTCCTATCTCCCTCAAACTGAATGTAAAATGAAATAATATGATCACTACCTCGAATCTCTTTTATCATAACATCTCTTGTTGCATAATACCAGATATACAATGATTTGCTCTATGGCTAACTCCAGAAAGTGTTGTTCTAAGAATGCATCTCAGAAATTCTATTAATTCCTTATCTAGATTATCGATCTGATTTTCAGTATTTCAGATTAGGTAAAATCCCCTATCATTATAATTGTTCATTTCTGATATGCTTCCATCAGTTTTACCTTCATTATCCCTCTGCTACGTGATTGCTGTTTGCGAGTTTGTAAATCTCTCCTGCAATTAATGTTTTACCTTTATTATTTCTCATCTATACCTGAACTGCTTCAACATACTGGTTTCCTGAATTGATATAATTGCTGCAGAAAACAGTGTCAATCCCTCTCATTATACAGTAACTTGCTGCCACTACATTAGATTTTGCTCACCTACTTGAAAGGTTTTCTGCACCATGGTGTATGCTCAATTATTTCACCCACACTGCTGCCCTCATTCTTGTCCAAACAAGCTGAAAACACTTCTTACCTTTTGGACAATTGCAAAGGCTGAGGCTTCTCCAACTTCTGGGTCCCCAGACCTAGCTCACCTGCAGTCACACACTCCTGTTCCCATACTGAGTAAATCAGGAGGTCCTATTCTAAGATGTCTCAGCAATTCTTTGAATAAAATATGCAGGTAACTCCTTGAACATTGTGGTGGGGTTTGTCTCCAGCTCATAAACTCTGAACTGAAGTTTCCTTGAGCCATGATCCCTTGCCACAGACATATTTGACTTGGATCACGTTGTCATCCAGAATCTCTCATATCCTGCAGTTACAAAACATTACTTGTCATCTTTCTTGTGTCAAAATAAATTTATTTTTAATAAATCCTTCTACCCACAATAAGATTCATTGCCACCGATAAACCTTACTAATACTAATAAAATCTTACAATTGCCAATAAATTCCCTGGGCATTACAAGAGAAGATAAAAGATCAACATACTCACTAACCAATCACTCACCAATTCCTCATATGACATTATTTTATATTTTTATCCTCATGGAGTTTGGATGGGATGTAGGGGCTTTTCAAACCTCACCTCTCACTGGCTCTCTGTTCCCTCTTATGCTGCTTTTCAAATCCTGTTCTTCTTTATGAACTCCCTTATGAGCCAAATCCTCACATTTACATTCTTTTTCAAATGCACTCCACTGTAAATGCTTTCTAACCTTCTCCATTAAAACCTATCTCAGCCATCTCACTGTTCTAATATCTCCTTAAGTGGTCCACCGCTAAGTTTTATTTGGTAATGATCCATTAACGTGCTTTATATAGTTTCACTGCATTAAAGGTGTCAATATAAGTATAAGCTATTATTATTGAATATGCGACTTCTGTGCAGGAGAGTTTAGTTTTAAGGCAAGATGTCAAATCTTGCTATTTGTTTTAACTTGTGATCTTACTGAGTACAAGATAATACTGAGGTTGGGTTTTCTAGAAATATAGACAATATTCGCATTGGCTCTTTCAGCTATTCCTATTGTAATTGATAAAGGAACAGAAAAGCATACTGTATTAGTTATGAGCCCTATTTTATTAAATTAACATGCTTTTCACTTGATCAAAAAGGAGAAGACATAATTTTTGATATCAAATATAGCTATATAAAGAAACAGACATCCCTATAATTGTATATACACCTTTATTATAAAGCATTATGATTCAAACACTATTTTTAAGGAATTATGTGGACAAATGTAAATAAACAAAGGACATTTCACTAAGGAAAATCTATTGGATATAATAGCAAAAATGTTGCGCCTGCAAGGAGCAGGGAGCTCAGATGACTTCACAGAGTCTGAAGAACTACATAGTGGTGTGGTGACTCAGTGGTTAGCACTGCTGCTTAACATTACCAGGGACCGGGGTTCAATTCCACCCTCAGGTGACTGGGTTTATTCCAGTTGCTCCAGTTTCCTCCCTCAGTCCAAAGATGTGCAAATTAGGATTGCCCACAATGTTTAGGTAAGTGTAGGCTAGGTGGGTTAGCCATGGGAAATGCAGGGCTACAGGGGAGGGTGGGTCATGGTGAAATACTCTTCAGAGAGTTGATGTGGACTTGATGGGCTGAATGGCCTGTTTCCACATTCATGGTGAAATGCTCTTCAGAGGGTTGGTGTGGACTTGATGGTCTGAATGGCCTGTTTCCACATTGTAGGGATTCTATAGAATAGAGGTCATATGGCCTAACTTGTAAGTAGATTAAGGCTATTGCATTTTTGGATGTGGGAGAGAATTTAAAACCTGTCTACAAAGCAGCAGCCTATTGATCTCTCTCTTTCTTTTTCCCCTCTCTCATTCTTAGCAACACTTCTCAGAAAAGTGCATGAGCTGACAGCGTAAGGAGAAGTAATCTTTTCCCCTCATGAAAGATTGCTGTATAGGATTTGTTGGAATCTATCCCACTGTCTCCAGTGAAGGAGATCAAACCAGTTACAACCGTTCTAGGAAGACTCAGTGACAACAGCTTATGTATTTAGAATAACTTCAGAATCAAAACACCATTTTAGAGAATCCATAACTCATAATTTTTCATGAGATTAACTATTCCTTGTTCAAAATACTTTAAAGTTAACAGTCAAGAGAGTTTGTTTTTTGTTTCTCTTTGGAGGTAGGTGTGTGTTCTTTAAGAAGGTATAGATTTTACATGTGCATATTTCAAACTGTTCATCGATAACCTTTGCATCTTTGAGAAAGTTTGTCTTTGGTAATAAAACAGTTACTTGCTGATGATTAAAGGAACCTGGCTGACTTGTTAATATTCCTGAAGCTGAGGCAGTCAGAAACCTACATGATTGGTCATATCACCAATCCAGTTCAATTTAAAATTTGTTGTACACTGTGGAAAAGTAAGGGTGGAAAAGTAAACACCTCTCAGCCATTACACCTTACATTATAATCAATTATAGTCTCATAATATTTTGAAAAATGCAATTTAATGAAGTATTGAATCAGTATTTTTAACATTATTGCTTTCCTTAATTTGTATTTTGAAGTTCTCATTTTTTTCAGTAAAATATTGAAAAATTGCATTGGTGTAAGATTATCAGAAAAAAAGATCAATTTGCTGTGTCTGCCATTAAATTAAATAAACCCTTTCCCTCAGTCTCAAAAACATTGAAATTATTTGTAGCCTGCAGAATTCTGTTTTGCATGATAAAATACATTTTTTAACATTTAGAACGTGAAAGACTGCATGAAATTAGTGTTTTATCTGAAATAAAAAGAACATGAAGCTCTGTTTAAAGCTTAATGGATTTCTACTTCATGTTGCATTTTACATCTTTAATAATTAGAGCTTTCAAATTATGTTATATAAATATTAGTGCACAAATGGCTTGTGCATTTTTATAGAAAACTTTTGTGTTATTTTAAGATTAGTGGATTAATACTTATTTTGAACTAAATGAATTTCATTTTAAAAATCAGAACCTATTAACCACACAACAAAACCACCATCTAAGCCTTCAAATATATAACTCACATATTTTATCTAAAGTTAAATATCTGTATCATTTTTTGTCTTAAACAGATCATATCTGTCATGTTCCACAATACCGTCAAGTCACTCTACTGCATGTCTATTGTAACCTCTGAAGTGTTGCAGAGAACTGTCATTTTCACTCATTACACACATATGTTAAAACTGAATACATCACTATCTTTTGGTATTGCTGTAAATAAACCAGTTTAGACATGAAACAATTTAAGGAAAAGTATTAGATTAGTCATCATGAAGCTGGATTATTACTTGGACTAATTCATGATATTATAACTGAAAATTTCTATAAGATCCTTGGTGATGTTACATGCTTCTAGTCTGAAAGGAATTAATGTACATACAGTAGTCTGCATTCTTTTAAAATCTGAAATAATGTTGAAGTATTTAATTCTTTAAACTCTTTTTCTTCTAAATATGTACAAAATCATTCAAGGAAACTATATTTTAACCTATCCTTAGAAAGTACCTTCTTTCTGGCTTATCATTTTTTATTGAATAATCTGTTACTGAATTCATGAAAGTGGAAAGCTTTCATTTAGATAGAACCCTTTTATATTTCTCTAAAGCATCCAAAAACAGTTTGGATAAAGGGCAATTTTAAGACTCAGCACACCTAAAGTTATGCTCCCATCGGCAAAATACATATCAGTGATGCAAGCAAGGATTTCATTGCATTCAATTTATACCGCAACATTCCTGTTGAGCAATTCTAAGGGCATTTCAGCCCAAGTTTCCAGTATGTCTCCCATTCAATCACAACATATGAAGTGAAGTAATGCAAGACTAAACTAACATTGTTTTAATTTTTTTGTTTCATGAATATTGCTGACTAGTGTTTGGGCATTGATGGCTAAGCCAACATTTACCGCCCATTCTGAATTTTTTAAAAATGAATTTATCTGATGTGATTACTACTGGCTGGGCAAGGATTCATTGCACAACTACAATGATCCTTGAGAAGGTGGTGGTGAGCTGCATTTTTGAAGTATGGTCATTGTAACATAGATGGACTTGACTGTCACCCATAAACAGAAATGTGAGAATGGCGAGATTATCTGTTTTTGCAAAGTTGACTGAGGGATAAATATTGATTATAAATGCCATTAGGGATAAATGCCATGCCCTTTGAAATTGTGCTCAAGTCCTTGAGTGTAGGCACACCCACAGTGCTCTTAGAAAACGTGCCCCAAGATTTTGACCCAATGATAGTGAAGGAATGGCAACACGGTTCCAAGTCAGCACTATGTGTGCGTGGAAGGGGAGCTGGTATGTGGTGGTGTTCCCAAGCAGCTGCTGCCTTTGTCCTTCCAGATGACAGAAGTCACAGATTTGGAAGATTCTCTCGAAGGTAGCTCGATGTACTTCTTATTTTCATGTCTCCTAGTGATAACTTCAGGTGCCCATATGTAACAAACATTTGCACAGTAACTTTTAGAAGATGTGGAACAATATTCATCAGCACCTTTGACCATGCAGCACCAATTCATGTAGCTCCTTTAACATAGTGAAAGATCACTCGAGGCTGGACTGCTAATCCAGTTGAGGTGCTCAAGCTTGAAAGCTTGAACTCACAACCTTCTAACTCAGAAGTTGACATTTATGAAAGCATTTCTCATGTGAATTTTAAGATTAGAATTTCTGTCCACTATTGATTATCATAAATCGCAGCTCATTTCTAATATCGGGAGAATGTAAACACGTCGGGAGGGTGCTTGCAAAATGTATGGCATCAACAGAGACCAAGTGTAGGTGGGATAAAATGGATTTAGTGTGGCAATTTGCTGCAATGCAAATAGGCAACATTCTTGGGAAAATATTGTCAAAATGTTTAAAAGCTTCCTGCGATGCTTAGATATGGAGTGCTATATGATGAATATCCTTTTTAGTTATTAAGGACATCAAGGGATATGAGGATCATGCTGGGAAGTGGCACTGGTTAGAAGACCAGGCATGATCTAGTTGAATGGAAGAGTAGGGTCAAGGGACCAAATGCCCTCCTCCTGCTCCTATTTCCTATGTTCCTGTGGATAAAGACTCTGATACAGACATGCCTTTTAGTATCAAGTCTGTCTAATTCTGTGATACTTCTTTTCATCGCCTTAAATGGTATTCTCTCTTCTTCTCAAGTTGGTTCATACTCATGTTTAACAAAGCTGGTACTTCTGCTTTACCTGGGTGCACATTGTTGATGACATGCAGAAGATATTCAAAAGTGCTTGACTTTATTAAGTGTGACTTTGTAGAAGTATAAAACATCTTTCAACCTATGGAAGGTGAAACATACCCCTGCTACTGATGGTGAGTCAAATTTCAAAAGACCAGATTACATTGTCATGACTGATATTTTCTCATACTCACAGTGGGTTTTTTTCATCAAAAAACTAGATAAAGTGACATGGTTTGAGCCTAGAATAGCAAGTCATTCTCCTAGTGCACTTTGCTTTCCAATTTTCAAACATAGACCAATCTGAGCTATTCGGTTTTGCTATGAACAAATCACAATGATTTTTGTTTTGTAAGTGGTTAAGAAGTCACCATGCAGATAAATGCTTGGGTTGTCATCAAAAGGAATGAAAGGAATCACAGTAATTCTCCACGCTTGAGAAATATTCTCGTAATCCATAATTTAAAGAAGAAAAAGAGAAAAGGTGATTTCTGCTTGCCTTGATTCTTACCTTGCTGCATAAAGAAGGAGTTATGATTATGGTTATAACTATACTGACTGATGACGTCTATACCAGTTTCAGAGGAAGACTTTGTCATCTCCAAATCGCTCAATGGAACTCCCAATGACAATGGTGGAAGGAAAAGCAAAACCAACAAATTACCCATTGCGCTGCTAGTTCAGTGAACACATTTTTAGTTAATTGTCCAACTTTGCAAAGGATCAACATCCAGAGATGGCTTTGCAAGTCAGAAATGTGCAATTTTATGAAAGCCTTTTCTTTCCAAGCAAATCAATCAATGTACTGGTGACATAAGCACCACCCCTAACATATACAAATAGGAATATCACATTTTATGTCAAATTCTCTCGTTGGCTTGTAAGAAAAAAGTATATCTGCCTTCTGGTTCATATGTTTGATTGTCAGATACATCATCTATAGATCCAGAACTCCATGTAGCAGCATTATGCTGAATTATAGTTTTCTATTTCTGCCATTTTCTCCTTTCCATAATAAAAGATAACAATCTTTCTAGGATTTGGTTCTTCATACACTAACTGCATTCCAATCAATAACTTAAGTGATTATTATTCATACATGTATCTGCTTCCACTGAAAGAAATCAAAACAATCTAGATTGAACCTGACCCTCTCTATACCTAATTGGGATTAATGATGATGGAATGGAAAAACAGACAACTTTTTCTGTCCCTGATCCAGGGACAAGAGTAATGCCTCTAACCTGTCTAACCCAGCACAGACTATGGGACCTCCCTGGTCTGTATATGCCAGCTGCTCACTGTGTTAAACAAATGAGCCATCTGAGAACCATATCGCACGACAGGACCATTCCTCAGATGGCCTGGTTTGTTCTTGACAGGTGCAACAAGCTAAGGATTCAGTTGTAGCACTATCCTTGCCAAATATTTCAATTAAATTGCAAGTAGAAGTTGAGAACAGAATGGTTCACGTAACATTCCATCTTAATACTTTACTTCTCCCAGTCTTTGAATGACAGAATTTGAATTTCTGGCACAATCATTGCATTACACTTTGGAAGGTAGAGATGGCGCATGTGGGGCATCCTTCTGTTATCAACAACTGCTACCAACAGAATTCAAACGTTGCTCATTGCTGAATTCTAAAAGAAATAAGTTTTTACTGAATTCAGACTTTTACTCTGATTCTTCCTTTGTTTCGTCTGTTGGAAAAGTTACACTTTCAGAATTGAAAGCAAACCATGGAACAATCAAAATGCAGCAAATTACTTTTAATGTGTAAATATAGATGTACTGTGGAACTTGAAATAACTTGATATAGTCGCCTTAAGAACACATGGATCAGACTTAATTCTATTACAACATGTACATACATTATTAACAATCAACTTGCTCTTAACAATATTGACCACAATAATTCCCCAAACTAACTACACTTTCAGATTTAAAATTGAACAGAGAAAATTGAAGGAGACTGTATCACAGTAAGAGATAAATGCTGTCTTCTTCACAAGAAAATGTACATGTGTCAAGGTTTCTTTAAATTTTGTAATGCATTCACTAGGTACTAAGGCAACAGAAGGATTCCAGAAAGGAGAGGGCGGGTGCAGAGAGAGAGAGGGGGTAGAGAGAAAGAGAGAGAGAGAGAGAGAGAGAGAGAAAGAGAGGAAAGAATTTAACCGAAGTACAAATGAAGCACTTTTGAACTCCAATCACTTTGTACTGTTATAAAAAACTTGGCAACTATTTTGTGCATATCAATCTTCCAAAAACAGCAATGTGATAAAGACCAGATAATCTGTTTGTGTATTGTTGATTGACAGGTAAATATTGGCCAGGGAAACTGTAGATAAATGCCAAATCTCTTCTGTAAAACAGTGTCATGGCATCTTGCATGTCCACCTGAGAGGGTTGGCTATCTCATTTGAAAGACAGATCCTCCAAGAGTGCAGCATTCCTCAGCCTTACACAAAGTGTCAGATTTGATTTTTGTGCTCAACACCTGGAGTGGAACTTGAATCCACAGTTTATGAGCCCAAGATGAGTACTGCATGATGTTTATTATGCTATGTGGAAATGAAATTGTCTGCAGCAGTTTTACCTGATTGGTAATATTTCTGTTATCTCCCATTAACATAATAAACTGGGATGAATATTGTTCTTTTGACAATTCAATGGACATTTACTACTGTTAATAATTATGCACAAGCATTACAGTCTTCAGACAAACAAGTCCATGGATTAACAATAACCTATCAGATTACAAACAGCAACATACTACCTGTCATGTGCCAGGTTCTAAATAATCCTGGGATAAGAGGGAGTGAAAAATTTTACATGACACATGATATAACGCACGGACGATATTATAAGCATGTTTCCGAAAGATATACTGACATACTGACCATAAGGCATCATAGAGACTATTGCTGACACCTAGCAGGCTAGTAGACAGGCTCCACTAGAGAAAACAAGACAATGGAAAGGCTCAGGAGGGAGAACAGCAGACAGGAGAGGCAGTGGACAGTGGAATTAAAGATGTGCTGGATTCAAGGGTGTTACTGGAAGGTTGGTGAATTGTAAAAAAAAATGTCCTTGATCAGAAAGGCCTTTACGATAGGTCATTTTGGTGGAGCAGAGTAGTGAGGGGAGATGATCTTCCAGAAATAATTAGTTGGGATACAATTAGTAGTCACAAGGAAAAATATAGTTTGATTCAGAAGAGTCAACATGGATATATTAACAGAAAATCTCATCAACTTGCTAGAATTTTTCAGAGATAACAGAGAGGGTTGATTAGGAAGAGGCAATTGTTATTGTGTACATGGACTTCCAAAAGACATTCAATACCTTCAGTGCCACACAACAACCTGTGGGAGCAATGATAGGTTTTGCAATATAAAAGGCCAGTTTAACATGGATACAATATTGGCTGAGGGATAGGAAACAGACAGTAATGATTAATGGGCATTTTATGGGCTGAAATATGGCTGGTATTGGGACCCTTGCTTTATTTGATATATGTAAATGTTCTAGATCTTGGTACAGAGGGAACAATTTCATAGTTTGTGGATGATGTAAAAATTGGAAGAATTGTAAACTGTGAGATAGACAACATAGAACTTCAAAAGGACATTGACATGTTAGTGGAAAGGGCAGCTAAGTACAAGGTGAATTTCAGTGTGGACAAGTGTAAAGTGATCCACTTTGATATAAAGAACAGGAGAAACAGTATAAAATAAAGGGGACTATTCTACAGAGCATGCAGAGAAAGTAATCTGGCTGTTTATAACATAAAGGTGGCAGAACAGGTAGAGAGTGCAGTTAATAAAGCATGCAGTATACAAAGTTAAAAATCACACAACACCAGGTTATAGTCCAACAGGTTTAATTGGAAGCACACTAGCTTTTGGAGCGCCGCTCCTTCACCAGGTGGTAGTGGAGGGTTCAATCCTAACACATTGAGCCCTCCACTACTACCTGATGAAGGAGCAACGCTCTGAAAGCTAGTGTGCTTCCAATTAAATCTGTTGGACTATAACCTGGTATTGTGTGATTTTTAACTTTGTACACCCCCAGTCCAACACCGGCATCTCCAAACCATGCAGTATACTAGACTTCATATCTAGGGGCACAGAGTACAAAAGCAAGTCAGTTATGTTCAATTTATACAAATGGCACTAGACCTCAGTTTGAATATTATGTACAGTTCTGGGTGCTACAATTAGAGAAGGATGTAAATGAACTGGAGACAGTGCAGAAGAGGTTTGCAAAAATGGTTCCGGGCGAAACTTCAATAATGAGGAAAGATTGGAAAAATTGAGGCTGCTTTTCTCGAAGTCAAGATCGTAACCAGACAGCTGAGCTTTAAAATGTTTTACAAAAGAAGCAAATGAGAATTGAGAAAAAAAATGTACTCACTTGGTGAGTGGTTCAGTTGTAGAATGCACTGCCATAGAATTGTGGTGGAAATAGGTTTAACTGAGGCATTCAAGAGGGCAATGGATAATTATTTCAATAGAAACAATGTGCAGGCTTCCAGCGAAAAGCAAGAAATTAACATTAAGTTAATATGCTCACATGATGGGTTAATGGCCTTCTTTTGCACTATACTATTCTGTAATTTTATAATTCCATGAGGGAAGATCATGAAATCAGGGAACAATTATATTTTTCTTATGAAAGGTTATCCATAAGAACAATCAAATTTAATTCAACAAGGAGGCCTGCTACCATTTCATATTTCAATCCTCTGTGTAATCGTGCCCTAGCAATAAGTTTCACCCATTGTAGAGAAGTGAGCACTGTCATCTGAATCCTTGCTGACAGTCCATCTTACAGAGCTTTTCTTCTCATCTACAATGAATGTGGCAATACTGGTTTGACTGATCACTAACAACCTGTCTGCACTCATGTAACAATGTTCCCTGTCTCCTCCATCATCCTCTGTCAGTTCTTCTAATTCACACATCTTTATGGACATTAAAATGGCACACCTGAAGAGCATGACTCACATTTCTCATCTCTTTTCCATCTCTCCTGATCTTGGCATTAGAAGCCAGAGTCTGAGTAAAGCTCTTGAGATTCTGTCTGGGTCGTGACAGATCATTCTCATGTCTTACTGACATCTATTACGCAAGGGCACCCTAATTTTATTTGGTCTGCAACCACTTACACTTCTTCATTTTCAATTTTTTTGGTTGCCTTTTGCTCCTCACAGAAAAGGTAATTTTAATCAAAGCAACAATATCTTTGACTTTTTAACAATAGTTTAGGATCCCACCTTTAAAAGAAATTCACTTAAGAATTATGTCTATGCTCAAAACAAATGAAAACCGAGGGCAGAATTGGCCAAGAAGTGCAGCGAGGACTGTCTTAATGTCAAGGTCAACTTGCTCCACCTTTTGCACTTTTCACCATTGGTATGGCAGGATTCTTGTTGGTCAATTGTGAGTTGTTATTTGAAGGTGATTAACACAGTTAAACTCCTTGTTGATGCCCAGCTCACCTCATTAATATTCAGGTGCTAATTTTACCAAATTTGCCCAACAAACTAGATGTCAGGAAAACTCAACATGGAAATCAGAGCAGGTACTCGGTGGATTCAGCTCAGCACTTACTTCAAACAACCTTCACATTAGAAAGAGGGCATTCACATGGGCAGCACAGTGGCACAGTGGTTAGCACTGCTGCCTCACAGCGACAGAGACCCGGGTTCAATTCCCACCTCGGGCAATTATCTGTGTGGAGTTTGCACATTCTCCCCGTGTCTGCGTGGGTTTCCTCTGGGCGCTCCGGTTTCCTCCCACAGTCCAAAAATGTGCAGGTTAGGTGAATTGACCATGCTAAATTGCCCATGGTGTTAGGTGCAAGTGTAAATGTAGGGGAATGGGTCTGGGTGGGTTGCTGTTCGGAGGGTCGGTGTGGACTTGTTGGGCCTCTAAGTAATCGAATCTAAATTTCAAGGCCTACTCCATAGGTATTGGCCACAGAGATCCCAAGTCCACAAATACTAGTATCCAACATGTGCCAGTCTGTCAGTACCCTCATAGCGCAACTCCGATCTACTTACAAGATGTTTCTGCACTTCACTGCTGCATCTTGGGCTGTTCTGGTATCTATCATTATTGCACTGGAGAAAGGACACTGTGCACTCGGAGACATGGACTGGACCAGGCTGCATCCCTGGGCTCTTTGCTTACTGTCATAGCACTCACTGGCTCTAGGTCCACCTAGATGTTTACAACATTTCTACCTACCACATAATGCCTTGCCTTGCCTTTATGTGGTTTGTCTCTTCATCCGTAGATACCAGGTTCATGTTACTGCTACCCTGCTGTGCATTTAACACAGACACAGAGCCAAGAAGTTTATCATAGTTGTTAGCAGTCCTCAATTAAGACAAAGGAGAAAAGTCTTCACTTATTGAGTCAAGGGTAGTCTCCTATACCAGTCCAGACTCTATTTGGTCCACTCAGAGTCAAAGATGGTGTCCTCGTAAAGAGTGAGGTGCAAATTTATGGGCAGAGTACCACCTGTCTTCTACCAAATTGTTGGCTGTTTTGTTGCTGAAATGAGAGAGAGAGAGATACATATCACTAGAGATGAAAATTGGTAGCACAGCCATTAATGTTGGTGCAGTTGTGGAGGTGCCCTGGTTGAGTGAGTAGGCAGCGCAGGTTGGGATGAATGAAAGTGGGTGGTGAAGATTTTTGCAGGCAATAGTGAGAGTAGTAGAGTGTGAGGTATCGAAGAGAAAATGGTGGAACCTGCAGGGTGCAGAGGGCACTGACTTTCTATCATGCTGGGCATTCCTTCACCTGGCTGAGATTGCTTTAGCCCAGGTGGCAACCTTGAGCAGGGCTGAAATGGTCTGGTGTCATAGTTGTGGGGAGGAGGAAGTCTTGCACCTTTCCATTCTGTTGGACCTCCAGGAGCCTGACCACAAAGAGAGACACTGAGTTCCCATGGCCTGTCATGTCCAGATAAGGGTCAGAAATTATGTAAGGCTACTCGGGTGCAAAGATGGCGTGGGCACAACGATGCTGGTGCGAGTGGCGAGTGGTTCCGGGGGCAGCATGTGATACAGTGGGGCAGAATCTCGACATAAGGATTAGCATAGAGTGGGGTAGGTACTTCATTCAGCTAGTTTCCAAAGATGCAGTCAGAAAACCTGCTGGGCATCACATCAAGATACACTCCACACAACTCAACCCAATTGCACTCAGGCAAAAAAATTGTATTGCACACAAGTCAGGCATGATAGTGGCACAGCACTCTCTGCCCTTTCTGGAAGAGGCCAGCAGCAAGAGTGTGGTAACTTAATTAGTCACTGGTTCATTAGAAAGAGGCTCCTCTTACTGCCCCAGAATCAAGTCATCAGTCACAAAGCGGAGACTAGGCAGATCAGCTTGACCACTCACCAAAGTCCTCAGAAGATGCAGGGGAGAAATATTAGGGAGGCAGTAAGAAATCGTTGGCTTGCTGTTTTAAAGCGGATTTGGAAGGAAATCTCCTGTTTCGGGCTCCACAATAAGGTAAAACAAAAAGCTTCATTTATCTTTTCAGAATTCAGCCTCCAGCAGTCTTCTTAGAATTCCTGGTCCGACTGCTAAACGCTTTCAGAGCACGTGGGCATGCTAAGGTCAGTTTCATGGGGTCCTAAAGTATACACAACAGGCCCAACCTACGTTCAGGCATGCACCCTGCAAAACCACTGAGCAACTCTAAACAACATGGCATCTGACAAACATCTGACATGGAATAAGCATTCGTAGGTCACTCACCATATTAAACCTTTAGACACCTCTTTATACCTGTAAAATGGGAATGTAGAATCATTTCTATTGATAATTTATTCTGAAGAAATCCATGTATTTTCCAACTCATTTTTTGATAAAATCCAGTCTGATCCACTTCAGCACATACTCCTGTCAAATGTAATTTTTTTACCAAGTTCCAAAAAATGGCAATTCCTTCTGTTACACACCTAATAATTTTAATGATTTTTTTTCCTTTGCATGGAGAGATGCAAAATCCCTACACCTATTGTAATATTTGAAAGTACTAATCTGTACATCTTTTTTATACAGTTCAATTAATGTAAATTTCACAATTTGAAACTCTTTAAGTATCGAGAATTGCCTTTTATTGAAAACATAAATGTCATTTTTAAAATAAATTTGCTTTGTACTCTAGCATATTTTAAATCTAAATATATATTCTGGACAAATGTATGCAGAATTGTGGGAAATCAGTTATGTACTTAACCAGAGTACACTGTGTGTATTAAGATTAAGCTTGTTCACAATATCACCCAATTTAATGCAAATAAATACAAGTCAAACATGCACACAGCCCGTAATCCAACATTTTGTACTTTATTGAAAGCTCAAAGCTGACCCGGGTTAAAATTTCAGGAAGGGAACACTGTAATGGTGAAGTGAACCATCACTGTGTGCTTTAGGCATAACAAAACCTGCATAACCACCTTCTGCTCTGCAGCAGTGCTCTGCAGAGATAACTTTTAACTAGTCCTTCTGCACCACACACTGAAAACTCGAAAAATATTTGAGCTTATCTTTTGCTCCATGCTGTTTCTTGGCATTCTCCACTGCTCCCTCCAACAGCAGGTAATTGGATTCAGCTCGGAGTGCAGGGTGCTCACACTGGCTACCAGTCACAAGGCTTTACATATTTTACAAGCACTGAGTTGCTGCTACCTTCCAGCCAAAAGCTGTGGGCATCTCACCAAACCAAACTGTCGGTGTTCTGGCATGTGAAAAAAAAACTCATTATTTAATTGTACATGTGCCCAATGCATATCCCTATTCCGCTGCAACAGCTGTCCCTTCGAAATTCAAGTTACACAAATCATAGATAATTTCTGACTTAGGCCAGCTAGTGTGGCATTATCCACAGGGAGTTCAGGAAGTGCAATGCAAGTAGGGTTTGAAGGTGGGCCTCTGCAGACCCAGCCTTTAAGATGATGAATGTATGGTGGTGCAAGAGCGTTTTGAGCAAAGTGAAAGCAAAGTGGGGATGGGGACATTGGCGAGGGGTAAGGGCAGAAGGAGCAGTTTGTGGTGCCACAACAAATTACAGCTAGAAGGAAAATCGTGAGTTGTTTATTTGCTTGTGTGAGCTGTTTGTAATCTCATTCTAGGAGCAGAGGTTGTCAAGGAACACACTCGGGAAGAAATGGATTCCAAGACTGCAGCCACTCAAACAGCTGGAGGGATCAGGTGAGGGTGTAGGTGCAGTAGGATGAGTTAGACAGTAAAGCAGGGCACAGTATACTGCAGCTGCAATGGGGGTTTAAATGGCTTCAGAGTTTGCTATTTGTGATTTTTGATCTAAGTAGATAATTCAGCTCCTATTTGTAATGAACCAAGAAGAGTTTTAAACTTTCATAGTGATTGGAAATCGAATAATTAGCAGCTGCAGACGTGGCACAATGAGACACGAAGGTCTGGATCTTACAGACTTCGCCACATCTTCCACCTTGAAAGTGAGAAGCCAAATCACCAAAAAAGGCAGTCATATCTCAGTCACATCACACTCAATTAGTCTCACACTGCTGATTATGCTTTGAAATCAGGATAAATGCAGCTTGATTTTATCTATTGTTTGATGAATTTTGAATAATTTGCTTGAAATGTTCTTTAAACCTGTCCATGGACTCACCACCAGAAAATTAATGATTAATTTATGGAATTGACTGGCATTCCTGGAGCTATTGTGCACATGAACAAGTACTGTAAGTCTGGAGCTGCCCTGTTTGGTTTCTGACGTTTGCCCAGACTTGGCAAAGAAAGGAAAGTTGGCACCCTCCCATTGTGCCCCCGAACCAGCAGAGGATGTTATAGGCAAGACAGGCAGGAGGCTGGAAGAACCCATCAAGCTAGGCAGTATCAGGAGGCGGAGAAGTCAACATTTTTGGGTGTGACCCTTCATCAGGACTGGGGGTGGGTGTGCGGGAAGCTGCAGAAAAAAGGGGGTGGAGGGGGCAGGGTCGTGAAGTGGGGATAGGTGAAGACAGGTAGAGGGTATGACCTGGTTGGTCAATGGGAGGAATGAATCCAGTAGGTGGCAGGATGCAGTGGATGAGAGAGTTGAGGGGCTGGGAAGTGAGTTGGGGGATGGGAATGGAAGTTATTTGAAATTGGAGAACTCAATGTTGAGTCCTCTGGGCTGTAGGCTGCACAGGCAGACGATGAGGTGTTGTTCCTCCAATTTGTGATGTAGTTCATTTTGGCAATGGAGGAGGCCAAAGATCGTCATGTCAGAAAGGAAGTGGCAGGGGGAATTAAAATGGGCAGTGACTGGGAGGTTCAGTTGGTCCCTGTTGGCCCAGCTACAATGCTCGGTGAAACGTTCCCTACGTTTCCATTTGGTCTCCCCGATGTCGAGAAGACCACATCGGGAGTACCTGATGCAGTAAACTAGGTTGGAAGAGAGGCAGGTAAACTTCTGTTTGACCTGGAAGGACTGTTTGGGCCCTGATTATAGGTGAGAGGATGGTGTGCCGGCAGCTTTTGCATCTTTTGTGGCTGCAGAGGAAAGTACCTGGGGGTACGGGGTGGGGGGTGTTGGTGGCACAAACCAAGGATTGTTGAAGGGAACGGTCCTTGCGGAAGGCAGAGATGGGTGGGGAGGGGAAGATGTTCTTGGTGGTGGGGTCCAGTTGGACTTGGTGGAAGTGTTTGAGGATGATTGTTGGATGCGTAGACTGATAGAGTGGTAGATGAGTATGAGAGGGACTCTGTCTTTATTGCATTGGGGGGAATTTAGAGCAGTGAAATGGAGAATGGAGGTGGTGTGGTGGAGGGCTGTCTGGATGACAGACGGGGGAAAAGCATGTTGTTCAAAAAAGGTGGACATCTGGGATGTTCGTGAGTGGAATGTCTCCTCATCTGGGCAGATGTGGTGGAGGCAGAGGAATTGGGAGAATGGAATGGAGTTCTTGCAGGATACTGGGTGGGAGTAGGAGTAGTCCAGGTAGTTATAGGAGTCCGTGGGTTTGTAGTAAATGTCTGTCTAGAGACTGTCACCGGAGATATAAATGGTGACCTATCCCCACTTCACTACCCTGCCCCTGACACCCCTTTTACCTGCAGCAATGCCTACACCCACCCCCAGTCCTGAAGAAGTGTTACACCAAAAACATTGACTTCTTCACCTCCTGATACGGCCTGGCTTGCTGTGTTCTTTCAGCCTCCTGCCTGTCTACTTTGGATTCCAGCAAGTGCAGTTTTTTGTTTCTAACCACAATACCAGACAAAGCGAGCCTAGTCTGAGGTTGTCACCCAAGTAAGTACAGGCCCAACCATCTGTAGGAGTGCATAGCAACACAGGAGAAATGTCAATGTCCTTCTCCTATCTTCCAGTGTAAGTGCCACCATCTTTTCACTGATACATCACACTCTCTCTATCTCTGCTACTCTACCCAGCTCCCAAAAAGGTTCTTGCTTTACAACTCTCACTTTGACTGCAACATCTCCCCTCTCGCTGTCACCAACCCGCAACTCTGACATCACTAACCCTGCATGCCCTCCGTGCGCCAACTCACTCTCTCAGACACATCACCACATGCACCAAAAAATAACAGCTGTACCACCTCTTTTCTTCTCCATTAATACCTGCTCCTGCCTCATTCCAAAAGAAAACAGCCCACAGTCAGGTAGAAAGAGTCAGGACAGATGATAGACTGCCCATCATATGGCTCCTCACCACTTTCAGGAGTGGGTCCTGAGTCTGATTGCACCAAGTGTCTGACTGACCGTGTCTAAGCCTTTGGACTGGTAGTGGAGTCTGCCACAACTCCCTGACCAAAGGCTATCTTCCTTGATTTGACTGAGACCACTGCCAACCTTGACAGGCTTCCTGACTTTGTGTCTGCACTAAACAGCATGCCAACAGAGCAACACTTAAGTCTGTCCTCTCTGGTTGAGGGGCAAGGCAAGGTAAGGCAGGGATGTTGTGAGTGTCCAGGTACTCTCAGAGCACATGTGCGCTATGACAGTAAGGGAACAATTGATTATTTATTTGAGTTTATCAGGATATACAGTAGTTAACAATACCTGTGGACCTACCATTCCAGGACCTACTGCGAAGGCCTGGAAAGGCGGTTAGGCACAAACCCATTCATTTAAATGGGAACCGTACCTTCCTGGTAGCCTTGTGGTCCCTGGTTCCAAAACGTTCCCTATAATATGTTCTGGCCATGGTAAACCATAGATAACGGAAACCGTGGAAACTGGACCCACGGATACAGGGTTGCACTGTACACAGACAAGCAGATTTGCATACACACACAGGAATGAAAAAAATATGCACACATCATTGTAAAACACTCAATAAAAGCACAAATTTATCCAGCTCCAAAAGAAAGAAAATTATTATTTCGATAAAGTAGAAATGTATTGCTGGATTAAAACACTTGAAGTATTTAAACTAATGACAATCTGATCCCGTTTGTTGGTAAAATTAATAAACTGCTTTCTTTAAGTGTCCAAGAGCTACATGTAATTAGACGACAAATCATGCCTTTGAGATTTCTTTACTTTATACCCAATAATATTTCTTCCATTTGTAGAGACAATATTTCAATGGATATTAAAATCAGCATCAAAGCAAATATTTTGCATGTACATGTGTCAGCCTTGCATGAAGATGATCAAATACTCTGTGAAATATGATCAATCCAACCTTGCTAAATTTAGGGAACTGTCATTAGTGGAAAGTAACAAGCCCCAATTGAATAATATAAAATACAAAAGTGAATAGGTATTGTGAAGCTGTACTCAAATTGTTTTTCAGGACAGGAAGAAATTTCACAGAGGCAGGCTTCAGGTGGTCTGTGGTGGAGCAGACCATGGCCTGTGGAAAGAATGACATGATTAATTGAATGTGTCTTTGTTATAAGACATTTTCTTCTATTCTGCTAGGAGGCATAATAAAAACATATGCATCATGATCTGATCATCTGGTTGCCCAGACTACAGAGAAGCTTACTATATCCACAGAAACTTAGAAGTAATTTAGAAGAATATGGAGTGGGATGGTGGCTCAGTGGTTGGCACTGCTGCCTCACAGCACCAGGTTTGAGACCATTCTCAGCTGAATGTCTGTGTGGAGTTTGCACATTCTCTCCGTATCTGCATGGGTTTCCTCTGGGAGCTCTGATTTCCTCCCACAGTGTAAAGATGTGCAGGTTAGGTGGATTGGCCATGGAAAATTCAGTGTCTGGGGATAGGATAGGATGGCTGAGTCTGGGTGAGATGGTCTTTGGAGAGTCAGTGTGGACTCAATGGGCTGAATGGTCTGCTTTCACACTGTGGGAATTCTGTGAAGTACACAATCCAGCGGCAACCTATGACTTCATGGGAATTTCAACAACAAAACACAAGTCTGAAACCTTGATATGTCATTGAGAATTTTCAATCCCTTCCAGCAATAACTAAATTATAACAATGACTATATAAGTAGTACACAAACAGTTGCATTTAGTGTCATTAACATGGAGTGGAGTAATTGACGGCATGAAAGGAGGCCAATCGTCCCATTGAGTCCATGACAGCACACTACAGTGCAATCTACTCAGTCCGATTATCTCACTCTATCTCTATTGGCCTGCAAGATTATTTCCCTCGATTGCCATTCAATTTCATCTTGGAATAAGTAATATCTTTTGTGTCCACAAACCTCAGGGAAAAGCAGATTTCAGGTCATTATCATTTGCTGCATAAATATTCTTCTTCACATCCCTCCTTAAACCCAAAACCATTAAATCTGTGGCCCCAGTCTTTGAAAGAAGTGTTGTTCATGGAAACAGATTATCTTTGTCTATCTTGACCAAGCTCATTATAATCTTTTACATCTACATCCAATTTCCTCTAAATGTTCTTTTCTCCAAGAAGACCAACCTCAGCTTTTCCATCGAAGCTTGGAGCTAAACATCCCCCCATCTTTGGAGCCTCTGTAACATCTCAAAAACTCTCACACCCTTCTTGAAGTGTGACATATGGGAAACTAGATGTGATACGCTAGCCCTGACTTAATTAATGTGTTATAAAGGGTTGGAACAGCTTTTCTGTTTTTTTGTACTCAATACCTTTAGTTATGAGTCTTAGGACCTTCCATGCTTTGCTAAATACTCAATATGTCATTCCATCTTCCAAGACCTTTGCATGTGAACCCTTTGTTTCCTCTGCCATGTACTCTTTAGAAATCTAAATTGCTTCTCTTCTCCGCTGTGAAAATGCATTATCTCAGGCTTATATTTCTATATTAAATCCCATCTGTGATTTGTTTGTCCATTCTGCCAACATACATGTCTATTGTAGTCAACTGGAAACAATGTCACTTGTCCAAGTCTGGCATCATTGTTAAACTTTGAAAATTTGCACTGCATTCCAGCTATCCCATTGAAACGGAAAAAGCAGTGCTCGTACTACAACTTGCTGCCTTACTATTTTAACAAAGTTGCTAGTGACTCCTTATACCACCGGCCTCAATTTTGTCAACCACACGTCTTTGTGTAACTTTGCTAAATTCTTTCTTAAAATCCAAATAGACAACATCAGTTGCATTGAGTTCATCAACCGTCTCTGTTACTTCATCAAAATATTCAGTACTTTGATTATAAGCAAGCATGATTCACCTTTTGAAAATCTTTGCTGGCAAGTCTTAATTAACTCAAAACATTTCAAATGTCTGATTGTTATCTTCCTTGATTATTGTTTCTAAAATCTTACACACCACTGTCATTAAACTAACAGGTCTGTAATTACTCATTCTCTGTTAACTCACACCCCTACTTGAATGTCTTTACCCCATTCCTGGGGCAGATTAGGAGATTATGGCAAGTTTTTTTTGCTATCTCAACTCACCCCTTTCAACAATTTAGGATGTAAGCCATCTGGACCAGGAAATCTATTCACTCCAAGCACAGTCAGCCTTTCCTAAAACCTTCACCCTCTCAACTGTATCTACTTCAACTGACATTTTGTTAGTTTCCTTTTCCTCTTCCTTACTACATACCAACACAAATAACTAATTGGGTATTCTAGTCTTGTTCTGTGCCTCCAAGCGTATATCAGCCTTCTTGTCCTTATTGGAATCCACTCTAGCTCTTCCAACATATTTACTATTTACATGCTGCAGTTTCAAGTTGCATTTCAGCTCAAATTGCCCTCATTCCTCTGCGGTCACTGTCCCTTGCTTTCTTGAATATCTCTCTATTCCCATCATCTGAATCAGTGACAAAGCCATCTCTAATCCATTCTTTGTAATCCTCACCACATGAATCCTCCATCCCCTTCCAACTTCATCCCCTTCAGTACAGTACCTCTGACTTACTGATCACTCTCCACCTCTCTTTTAACTCCAATAAATCTTTACTCTCTTTCACTGCAGCTATTCCCTCTAGTTCAGCTATTGTATTTACTCCTTCAGCCCCAATGCGAGCAGTCTTGAGCTTAAGCTGCTCACAGCTTGTTTAGCCAGTTCTTCATTAGATCTGACTAGAACAAATGAGGAATTAATCTCCACTGATAAACAGTTCACAAATCAAGATGACCCTGGAATGTAAACCATCTCACTCCTCTCATACCTTTCCATAGACTGGCCTTCTGCTCTTGACTCTGTTCCCATTAAACATGCTGACTGTTTAGTTTCACCTTCTGATCTGCATACCATCTTATATTGTTAGTGGGTGTTTCTCCTTGGAAACCGTCCCACTCTCAGTCAGCTCCTCCTCTATCACAGTCCTCTTCATAATTGCCTTTGATTCTCCAACTCCAGCCCAACTTCAAAATTCCAAATCCTTCAACATATTGTTCCCTCTCAAATCCATACACATGATTCTTCCCTCAGTTTATCTGCTGTGGCTGACTTTCCTGAGATTGAATGGTGAGATAATGAGCATCTCAAACAACACATGCATCCACATGAAGGATTGTATTGAAACCAATCTCTGCTCAGTTTTATTATTTACTTAGAAGCAAATAATGTACCTCTTTATATATGCCCAAGTGAAATTTAAATCAATACTCTCTACTCTCCATGGGAGTTGTATTGGAGGATTGGAGGGAGGCAAATGTTGTTCCTCTTTTCAAAACGTCTAATAGCGAAATCCCTGGCAACTAGAGACCAGTCAGTCTTACATCTGTGGTAAGCAAGTTTTTGGAAAGAATTCTGAGGGATAGGATTTATGACTATTTGGAAAAGTATAACATGATTAAAGGCATGGCTTTGTGAGGGACAGGTCATGCCTCACAAATCTTATTGAGTTCTTTGAGGTGGTGATGAAACAGGTCAACGAAGACTGAGCAGTATGTAGCATATATGGATTTCAGCAAGGCATTTGATAAGGTTCCCCTAGGTAGGCTCTTTCATAAAGTCAGGAGGTATGGGATGCAGGGAGATTTGGTTGTCTGGATTCAGAATTGGTTGGCTGACAGAAGGCAGAGAGTGGTTGTAAATGGAAAGTATTCTGCCTGGAAGTCGGTGGTGAGTGGTGTCCCACAGGGCTCAGTTTTTGGATCTCTGCTCTTTGTAGTTTTTATAAATGACTTGAATGAAGAGGTTGAGGGGTGGGTTAGTAAATTTGCCGATGACACAAAGGTTGGAGGTACTGTTGATAGTATTGAGGGCTATTGCAGACTGCAGTGTGACATAGACAGAATGCAGAACTGGGCTGAGAAATGGCAGATGAAATTCAACCTGGATAAATGCGAAGTGATGCGAAGAATTTGAATGATGAATATAGGATTAAAGACAGGATTCTTGGCAGTGTGGAGGAACGGAGGGATCTTGGTGTTATATACGTAGATCTCTCAAAGTTGCCACCCAAGTGGATAGAATTGTTAAGAAAGCATATGTTGTTTTGGCTTTCATTAACAGGGGGATTGAGTTAAAGAGCTGCGAGGTTTTGCTGTAGCTCTACAAACCCTGGTGAGACCACACTTGGAATATTGTGTCCAGTTCTGGCCACCCTATTATTAGGAAGATGCGGAGGCTTTGGAGAGAGTGCAATGAAGGTTTATCAGGATGTTGCCAGGACTGAAAGGCTTGGCTTATGAAGAGAGATTGACTAAGCTCTGAGTTTTCTCTGTGGAGAGAAGGAGGAAGAGAGGTGACCTGATTGAGGCATACAAGGTAATGAGAGGCATGGATAGAGTCAATAGCCAGACACCTTTCCCCAGGGCAGGAGGATTCTGGGTAATCCAAGATGGGGTACAGGAAAAAATTCTAGTTGTAACAGCTGCTCCTTTTTTGAGTTATTTTAGGTGTTGGGTGTGATTTCATCGAATTCCAGCAGCAGCAATTACTGTTTTATATGCTGGTGCATTGTTTTAAAACTTTGGAGAAAGAAAAGTCAAAACAACAGCACTTTTTAAAGGAAGAAGAACATACAAAGGAAGCACATGGTGAGGTCAGTGCAGGAGAGAGAGAGAGAAAGAAACACACATTGCTAAATGACAGAGTCAGCAATTACTGCCTTTGCTGTTCGAATTCATGTATCGCTGGACATCGGAGTGCATCTGGGAAAAGTAGCAAACAGTTAAATTCACAACTGATCTTGGAAGAACCTGTTTGGGAGAGGTTACAGCACAGAAACAAATAAGTAAATAGTTTTAAGTATGGCTTTAAAATAAGTCTGCAGTAGTGAGTAGAGTGGGTTATTTCTTGATTATGTGCTTTATTGGGCTATGTCTCTTGATTAAACTTAAAATATAAGCGATAAGTATTAATTTAACCTGGAGCAATGTTTTGCAGAGTAATAAGACAGTGCTATTTTCTGGGTCTGTAGACGGAAAGAAGCAAACATGGCCCTTAGTAGAGTGATATGCTTTTCTTGTCAGATGTGGGAGTTTAGGGACAGTTTACGTGTTACTGAGGATTATATCTGCAATAAATACTGTTGGTTGCAAATCCTATCAGATTGAATGGATCGGTTGGAGAGACACTTAGAGGCAATGAGGAATTTACAAGAGTAAGGGGATGTGATGGATGGCAGTTACAGGAAGGGGGTGAAGTCTCAGATACAGTCACATAGATGGGTTAATTCCAGGAAAGGTAAGAGAGTTAGGCAGGTAGTAAAGGATTCAGCTGTGACTATCATCATTTCAAACAGGTATGCTGTTTTGGAAATGTAGGAGGTGATGGATTCTCAGGGGAATGTAGCACAAACAACCAAGTTTCTGGTATTGAGACTGGCTCTAATGTAATGAGAACCTGGGATGTCAGGTTCCAAGCGATCGCTTGTCTTAGGGGACTCTCTAGTCAGAGGTACAGGCAGACGTTTCTGTGGCCAGCAGCGAAAAATCAGAATGGTGTGTTGCTTCCCTGGTGCCAGGATCAAGATGTCTCAGAGAGAGTGCAGAATGTTCTCAAGGTGGAGAGGGGCCAGCAGGAGGTCATTGTCCACATTGGAACCAACAACATAGGAAGTGAAAAGGTTGAGATTCTGAAGGGAGATTACAGAGAGTTAGGCAAGAATTTAAAAAGGAGATCCTCAAGAGTAGTAATCTCTAGATTACTCCCAGTGCTGTGAGCTAGTGAGGGCAGGAATAGGAGGATAGAGCAAATGAATGCATGGCTGAGGAGCTGGTGTATGGGAGAAGGATTCACATTTTTGGATCATTGGAACTTGATTTGGGGCAGATGTGACTTGTAAAAGAAGGACAGATTGCACCTAAATTGGAAGGGGACTAATATACTGCCAGGGAGATTTGCTAGCGCTGCTTGGGAGGATTTAAACTAGTAAGGTGTGGGGTGTGGGGAGGTGGGACCCAGGGAAACAGTGAGACTGGTACAGTTGAGAACAAAGGCGAGTCAAACAGTCAGGGCAGGCAGGGACAAAGCAGAGAACAAGGTAGGACTGATAAATGAAACTGCATTTATTTCAACGCAAGGGGCCAACAGGGAAGGCAGACAAACTCAGGGCATGGTTCAGAACATGGGACTGGGATATCATAGCAACTACAGAAACATGGCTTAGAGATGGACAGGACTGGCAGCTTAATGTTCCAGGATACAAATGCTACAGGAAGGATAGAAAGGGAGGCAAGAGAGGAGGGGGAAAGGCGTTTTTGGTAAAGGATAGCATTACAGCTGTGCTGAGGGAGGATATTCCCGGAAATACATCCAGGGAAGTTATTTAGGTGGAACTGAGAAATAGGGAAGGGATGATCACCTTATTGGAATTGTATTATAGACCCTCTAATAATGAGAGGGAAACTGAGGAACAGATTTGTAAGGAGATTTTGGTTATCTGTAAGAAGAATAGGGTGGTAATGGTAGGGGATTTTTAACTTTCCAAACATAGACTGGGACTGCCATAGTGTTAAGGGTTTAGATGGAGGGAAATTTGTTAAGTTTGTACAAGAAAATTTTCTGATTCAGTATGTGGAGATATCTACTAGAGAAAGTGCAAAACTTGTCCTACTCTCGGGAAATAAGGCAGGGCAGGTGACTGAGGTGTCAGTGGGGGAGCACTTTGGGGCCAGCAACCATAATTCTATTAGTTTAAAATAGTGATGGAAAAGGATATACCAGATCTAAAAGTTGAAGTTCTAAATTGGAGGCAGGCCAATTTTAATAGCATTAAGCAAGAACTTTCAAAAGCTGACTGGGGGCAGATGTTCACAGGTAAAGGGACGGCTGGAAAATGGGAAGCCTTCAGAAATGAGATTACGAGAATCCAGAGAAAGTATATTCCTGTCAGGGTGAAAGGGAAGGCTGGTAGGTATAGGGAATGCTGGATGACTAAAGAAATTGAGGGTTTGGTTCAGAAAAAGAAGGAAGCATATGTCAGGTATAGACAGGATAGATTGAGTGAATCCTTAGAAGTACGTATTACAAATACATTAAGTTCAAAAGTGTAGCTAGGGAGAGAATAGGACCCCTCAAAGATCAGCAAGGCTGCGTTTGTATAGAGCCGCAAGAGATGGGGGATATACTAAACGAGTATTTTGCATCAGTATTTACTGTGGAAAAGGATATGGAAGATATAGAATGTGGGGAAATAGATAGTGACATCTTTAAAAAATGTCACAGAGGAGGAAGTGCTGGATGTCTTGAAACTCATAAAGGTGGATAAATCCCCAGGACCTGATCAGGTGTACCCTAGAATTCTGTGGGAAGCTAGAGAAGTGATTGCTGGGCCTCTTACTGAGATATTTGTGTCATCGATAGTCACAGGTGAGGTGCCGGAAGACTGGAGATTGGCTAATGTGGTGCCTCTGTTTAAGAAAGGTGGCGAGGACAAACCAGAGAACTATAGACCAGTGAGCCTGACGTCGATGGTGGGCAAGTTGTTGGAGGGAATCTTGAGGATGTACATGTATTTGGAAAGGCAACAACTGATTAGGGATAGTCAATAAGGCTCAGCAGGACTTATACACTCGGAAGTTTTGCTGAACAAAGAGATCTTGGAGTGCAGGTTCATAGCTCCTTGAAAGTGGAGTCGCAGGTAGATAGAATAGTGAAGAAGGCGCTTGATATGCTTTCCTTTATTGGTCAGAGTATTGAGTACAGACGTTGGGAGTTCATGTTGCAGCTGTTCTGTTCTCCTTCCTATCGGCAAGCTGTTGTGAAACTTGAAAGGGTTCAGAAAAGATTTACAAGGATTTTACCAGGGTTGGAGGATTTGAGCTATAGGGAGAGGTTGAATAGGCTAGGGCTGTTTACCTTGGAGCATCGAAGGCTGAGGGGTGACCTTATAGAGGTTTATAAAATCATGAGGGGCATGGATAGGATAAATAGACAAAGTCTTTTCTCTGGGGTGGGGGGAGTCCAGAATTAGAGGGCATAGGTTTAGGGTGAGAGGGGAAAGATATAAAAGAGACCTAAGGGGCAACATTTTCACGCAGAGGGTGGTACGTGTATGGAATGAGCTGCCAGAGGATGTGGTGGACGCTAGTACAATTGCAACATTTAAGAGGCATTTGGATGGGTATATGAATAGGAAGGGTTTGGAGGGATATGGGCCGGGTGCTGGCAGGCGGGACTAGATTGGGTTGGGATATCACAGAGGAGGAAGTGCTGGATGTCTTGAAACTCATAAAGGTGGATAAATCCCCAGGACCTGATCAGGTGTACCCTAGAATTCTGTGGGAAGCTAGAGAAGTGATTGCTGGGCCTCTTACTGAGATATTTGTGTCATCGATAGTCACAGGTGAGGTGCCGGAAGACTGGAGATTGGCTAATGTGGTGCCTCTGTTTAAGAAAGGTGGCGAGGACAAACCAGAGAACTATAGACCAGTGAGCCTGACGTCGATGGACGAGTTGGACTGAAGGGTCTGTTTCCATGCTGTACTTCTCTATGACTCTATGACTGGCCTGAGGGGGTCATAGTTTTAAGGTGTTAGGAGGAAGGTATAGAGGACACATCAGAGGTAGTTTCTTTATATAGAGAGTTGTGAATGTATGGAATGTGTTGCCAGTGGTGGTAGTGGAAGCAGAGTCATTAGGGACATTTAAGAGACTGCTGGACATGCACATGGACAGCAGTGAATTGAGGGGTACATAGGGTAGGTTAGTTTATTTTAGATTAGGAATAGTCCTGTTCTGTGCTGTACCTTTCTATGTTTTATGTTCTATGTTCACTTTCATATAATTTGACAAAATTAATATTAACTCGACATTTAACAGTAAAACAGTAAAATGTTTTAATTGGTTACTGGCCTATAAACAAAATATTGCGCTTTCAACAGATCAATCTATTTCTTTACTGGATTCTATTACAATAGAAAGTGAGGACTGCAGATGCTGGAGATCAGACCTCCTCTGCCTCTCACCTTATACTCTCGACTCCGGATTTGATTACAACCACACTTATATTGTAGCATCCAATAATGCGAGAATATTCCACCTGGAGGTGCTGCCACATGAATTTTATATCTCGATTTATACAGCCCCAAGATCTTGCCATTCAGTCACTACTTGTCCATTAATCAAGAAATACAATGTTAATGTCAAAGTAGCTGGCAATGATAACCACTGCCTCATGACAGGAGAAGTGGAGCAGTAGAAAACTCAGAAGTGTAGTAGGTGGCTTGAAGCTATGTATTTTTACAGATAGAAGGATGAGAAAGGGAGATAATCTCTGACAAAGGAAAACACATTTGATGTTTTTGCAAGGTTTGTGAAGGTTTGTGGCTCAGGTCCCATTTTGACTGGGACAACACATCTATCCTGGGACAGACTAAGCAAAGACATGCCAGAGAATTCCTAGAGGCCTGGCATTCCAACCACAATGCCATAAACAAACACATAGATCTAGATACCATCTATCAACCCCTCAGAAAACAAACAGGAAATGACATCACCACAAACCCCAGGAACCCCATCCAGGACAAACATATAAATAGAAAGCAGGAGACAACAGCTTCGCTTCACTTGGAGGTCGCCACTGATGATGTTACCTAGCCAGGTAATGAAGCATCTGGATATCAAACCTACAGCTCAGCGAGCAAACATACACCCTAAACATTTGATGTATTTATTGGTATATTCAGATGTGTGAACTGAATCTACTACTCTAAACTTTTGTAACAGCAGCTTGAAAATGTTCATGCAAGAATAACTTATGTTGAAGGAAATGAGGGAGATAATACTGACATTGCAGCTAAATTCCCTGTGCCATTGTTGTTCAAACTCCTAAAACTTAAGGAAGGTTAGAAGTTATATGGCTTCAGCAGTTTGAAAGCATCAGCAGATTTTGCTTGTAATTTCATTGATCCATGAGAGCTTGCTGTTTGCACAACAGCTGCCACACTGTTTCCCCACAGCTACTGATCTGAGTAGCATTGATTTTTTTTCTACTTTTACATTAACATAGTATTTCTTGTTTAATGGACAAGCAGTGACTGAATGGCAAGACCTTGGGACTGTATAAATAGAGAAATAAAATTCATCTGTCGTTCGTGCAAACTATCATTTAAAAAATCTCCTGTTCCGCAAAGCTGAAATAAAGGTCCTTATAGTTCACCACAACGGACTGCTAATCACTTTGCCTAATAAACAAATCGTATGCTATTATTTAATAGCAAACTGAATGTCTAGATGATATAACTAGCAGGCTTTCTTTCCATTTGCATGTAAAAGGCAGTAGTAAATTTACACAAACTATTGTTTAATCCAGAGGGAGCAAGATATGGTACAGAAAATATTAACATGGTAAATTACTGACTGCCACAATAAAGGAGAAAAGAAAAAGTCTGGGTACTACATAATTGATAATAGCTTTAGGTGGAACTAATTTAATTTTTCAAATGATTGATAACTGACCAGCTTTCCTTGCCAAGCTGTCAGTGTTCTCTTTCACAACTTCAGAAAATGTGTTTCCATGTCAATTTCTGAACACTTCAATGATAACATCAATTGATTCCTATTTATGATTCCTAACTGTATAACTGTTTACTTATTGTATTATCAGACTATGATAATATTAGTTGGCTACACAGAAAAAAAACTGTATGGGCAGGATTTTCATCTAAGTCTATGCGTGGGGGTAGCATAAAAGCAGGAGGGGCTTTCACTTGGGGGTAGGTCAGGTTGTCCCACTCATTACATTTTCTGAACAGGTAATAATGTGGGAAACCTTCAGATTTTATGCAGAGGTTGTTCTGAAACCTGCCAAGACAATTCGGGCTGCAATTTCCTGGGTGCAATGGAATTGCTGCTTGGAGATTGCAGACACAATAATTAGTCTCCTTTTTCCCCCATGGCCTGATTGTTGGTGTGGATTGGAGGAGAGGGGGAGTGGTTTGCTGCTCATATTCAGTGTTCCTGAAAAGAGGTGATGCAGTGGTCTCACAACCAAGAAAGGCCCTTATTCTAAGAATGTGTGGTGTTGGAAGCTGCCGCCTGACATGACGTACTGCATTCTTCACCTTGATGAGCATGAAAATTAAAAAGAACATATTAATTATCTTGAAAAGAAAACATTAATGTCGTTACCTTCAGGGAAACTGCCTTAGCTTTTGAATTCTATGCACTTACTGATTACATCCAAATGTCAGTGTAGGGTCAGTTAATTCAGTTTGTTAGATGACTGATCTGTGGTTCAGCATAACACAAATGTGATTCACATTATAGCTAAGTTACATGTTGGACTGGCTCCTCACTGTCCCTGAGGGTGGAAGCCAATTGCAAACCACCCCTGCAAAAGCTGTCAAGAAAAATGGCTCAGGCTGAAGCATGAGCAGACATTGAGCCAAGGGCTGACCTTTGTGCTGGGCATGCATGACAATGATTAATATTAGTGCTTTCCACTTAATCCACTTTGAATGAAATGTGTCAGATTTATCATTGGAATATATAACCAGAACACATACAGAAATGTTGATTTCCCTTAATAATAACATAATGTATGTGTCACAGTTAACATAGCAATTATGTGGTTTAACCAAACTGTTTTGTCTTCTCCAGGCAACAATTTTTCTCCTCCACTTCTGACTGCATCAGCTCCTGTTGAAAAGCAGTCCAACTGGCAGCAGTTGGAAACACTACAAAAAGGCCTTTGTCCATCTAAGGCTATTCAACTAAGTGAAGCATCAAATGAAGCCTAATCTTCTTCCCACTCAACATCCCTTTCAAGCTTTGTTGAACAGCAATCATTATCAGAAACCGTAGATAGTTTTCTGTTCTTGAATCCAGGTATAGTGAGGTAGAGGCATAGTGGTAATGCAGGGATTAGGGGAATAAGTAGTCTCGTGATGTTCTAGAAATATGGCTTCAAATCTAGGGCAAATAGTGTAAAAAGCTTTCATTAAGGTCTCACATAAGAGATTAGCATTTAAGATTAAAACCCATGAGATTAGGGCTGGTGTACTGACATAAGTAATGGCTAATGGGGTATCGCAGAGAACAGTGTTTGGAACCCAACTATTCACAATATCTGTTTATGATATAGACGTGGAAACTAAATGTAATATTTTTAAGATTTGAAATGACAGAAAGCTAGGTGGGAGCGTGAACTATGAAGAGAATGCAGAGATAAGAAGGTTTTAGAGGGATATGGGATGGGTGCTAGCAAATGGGACTAGATTAGGTTAGGATATCTGGTTGGCATGGATGAGTTGGAGCAAAGGATCCGGTTCCATGCTGTATATCTCTATGACTCCATAACTCTATTCCTCAGAATGATTTGAATGAGGTAACTAATTAAGTGGGAAATACATGGCAGATGAAATAAAATGTGGATGAATGTGAGGTTATCCACTTTGGTCATCAAACAGGAAGGCAGATTATTATCTGGATGTTGATAGGTTGGGAAGAGAGGAGGAGGGGTGGTGCACAATGAGCTGGTTGTCCTTGTACATCAGGCACTGAATGTAAGCATATAAGTACAGCAGCCGATGAAGAAGAAAAATGGTATGTTGATCTTCATATTGAGAGGATTCAAGTAAAGGAACATGGATACCTTGCCAAAATTGTATAAAGTCTTGGTGAGACCATACCTGAATTATTGTGCAATTTTGACCTCCTTACCTCAGGATGGATGTTGTGGCTATTGAGCAAGTGCAGCAAAGGTTTCCCAAACTAATTCTTAGGAAGGCATGACTGATGTATGAAGGGAGACTAGGTAAGTTAGGATTATATTCACCGGCGGTTTGAAGAATTTGTGGGTGGGGGGAGTGGAATCTCATAGAATCCGATAAAATTCTCACAGGATGAGAAAGGGTAAACGTAGGAAGAACGTTCCTGATGACTGGGGAGTCCAGAACCAGGAGACACCCTTTATGGATATAGAGTAAGCCATTTAGAACGGAGATGAAGAGAAATTTCTTCACCCGGAGAGTGGTGAGCTTTTGGGGTTGAGAAAACAGTTGAAGCCAAACATTGAATGTTTTCAAGAAATTCTTATAGTTCCTAATCTATATCTTCATGTGCATAAAGGAATCAAAGAATATGGGGAAAAGATATGAACAGGGTACTAAGATGGATGATCAACTATGATTATAGCCATGAATGACAGAGCAGGTTCAAGGGCCAATGGCCAACTCCTGCTCCAATCTTATATGTTTCTATGCTTCAAGGGAGTTTTCCTGATTTTAGAGCTATTTAAAATAACATAGAAGTTTGGGACCATAGTAATAATCAATTTCTGAATCATATAATGTTTCATATTCAGCATGGAAAAGGTGCTTTAGAATAAAGCATATACTTGAACCTGATTGGTAGAAATCAGCCTTGACAAGACAGTAGTCAAATTTTATTTCCTCTTCCTATTTGCTATCTATGAACGTATAAAGAATGTGAAACAGAAAAGTATTTGCCAATGAATTTACGAAAATGCTACAATTTTTTTCTGATCTGTATCACTTGTGTAAAGATTACAAGGTCAGAGAAAAGTAGCTCATCACCTTTGAATAAGCTCTCAATGTACAGTGAGATAAACCACAATAAAACAAATTCCCATTGTTTCAGTTGCAATAAAAGAAAACATTGTGATAACAACAAGGACTTGGACTATTGTAATCCAGATTATCGATTAAATACCTCTGCCCAAAGACAACTTAAATTGGCAGGATAATGCTTAACCCTGATTTTACAATCTGCCATGAAATACGATAGGTCTAGAGAATAAACCCATCCTCCTGCTTACTGTGACTAAGTTACAATTTTCTTTGATGGAACAGATTTCCTCCAAGGTAACAGCTTTCAAGTCCAATTAAATAAGGCTTGTACCTGGATTACAGGCCACCTGCTAATGTGGCCTTTAGCCATGGGTTAAAAATGGCACTCAATAAACCTTTAGGAAGTATTTCTGAAAATTAATCAAGATCACTGTTCAAAAACTTGTGTTCTGGCGGAGTTTAGGACAGACATTAATAGTATTTAGAAGCTGAACTCAAAGGAAGCTGGAATTCAATAGACAGAAGTTTTCTTTCGTCCCAAAGGTGACAGCATGGTGATACAACCTTCATGTGGCTTCAAATGCTTGTTAGTGGCTAATAACATCCTGATAGCAGTTGATGTTAATTGTGTGTAATTGTAATGCAATTACTTGATTACCACTTTCATTACCTGATGAAGAGATCTCAGACATCTCAACAACTATATCTACCATAAAGTGCTTTAATCTTAATTATAAGTAAATACTTTTATACTATCTTGATTGCTACATTCATAATCTAACACAGTTCAGGTCAAGCACTGTTCCTTTGTTTATTGCGCTGTCTTTTGCTAGTCTCTGTCAGTTTTCAGCTCCATGTCCATTTCTTGGGATTAAATTAATTGGGATGCATTAATTCACCCCATTCCATTTTACAGTCATGTTGAATCGTTGACCTCATAAACAGATCAAGCAAAATAAACAGGTGCTGATGTTAGGAATGGTATGAACCAAGGATATAATGGTTTCTACTCCAGTCTTGCACATTTTTAGATATTTTTTAATCAACCTGTTCAGAGTTGTTATTACATACTTATGCAGCAGATACAACTTGAACCCAGGCCTCTGTAATTGTGTACTTAAAACATTTTCTCAGCGTTTCTTACAAAACCTACCAGAATTAAAATGTGTCCTTTTGAATTTTCACATATAATTTGCATGAATGAATTCCTTAGAAGTTTAAAGTATCTACTGGAATAAAAGAAATCCATTTGCTCTTAGAACAATCTAGAATCCCAAGATCTCCTTCCTGGTCTAATATGAGAAGTATATTTCCATTTAGTACCTATCCAACACTCTCTCTATCAATCTCAAACCCTTGCATATCCCTGTATTAAATTGCCACTGCTATTTTTCAACACATTGATATACTAATGAAGATCCTTTTAAATTTTGTGCTTGGACATTTGTCATTTGGCGATACTCTTCATTCAGTATTGTTAGTAAGTGTAGACACTGGATTTAATTCCTTCCTCTAAATCATTCATAAAAAATATGATCAACAGTGTCCATAATACCAAATCCTCTGGCACCTGTTAGTATTCTGTGTTACGACAAGCTGAGGAGTCAAGGCAACTTCCACTTCCTTTTTTAAAAACCTCTCTCAGTCATTTGCAACAATTCTTAAAAAAAGTTTTGTTCTATTTTAGCATGGAGCTATTGCATTTCACTTAAACTGAAGAACGAATTCCAAGCTTTTCTTGACTTGGATTGTGGGGATTTCTTACCTACTATTCTGAAAAAAGAATCCAAACCCACACACACAATATACAAGTAATGAGTTTACAAAGAAAATTGGCACATGAGGAACGGTATCGAGAGAGCAAAATAAAAGCAGTTGTAATTTATTGTTTCTTAGTCTTTGAGTTTTACAGTGAAACCTGAGTCCCAACTGTTGAGCTGCTGAATTGTTTTCTTCATAGCAGTGAAGCTGTAGACATCCTGGGGTTCACAGTTGTTGTTCCAAGTTGCTTTTCATTGGCTAGTTTCTCAGCTTGAGATAATTGAAAGACAGAGAAAGAAGGAGAAAGAGACAGAGAGAGACAGAGAGAAGAGCTTCCAACATTTTTCCTTGTATCAGTATGTGTTGATTTCTCTCTGTTCTTTTGCTCAAAGCAAGATGCTAAAATATGGCTTATTTGTATATTCTAAGTCTATCTTCATTTTTTTTTTCAAACTGAACATTCTGCAGGTAGCTTTTCATCTCCAATATGTGAATTTGTCATGCAAGTTTCATTAAAACAGCGATTCAAGTTTCTCGATGCCTCACTGAGTTTTGGTGCCTCTTAATTCAAAATGGTAATTGTGAGGCAGCCAGTTTCACATATTTCCTGTGAGTTGCCTGGGCTTGTCAAGTGATCACAATAGTGTCCTTTTTAGGACCATTTCTAGTCTATGAAAGTCTCAGGTATTAAAGAGGGATGACAAAAGTTGATTACTAACAGCCGATTTTCACAATGATAATAATGGCTTCCAGATTCCTGCCAAAATCAACAGTTATTATTGTCCACTGAAAGTTAATACTTTTCAATGTATAAAACATAATTCCAGCACCACATGTTTTGACTATAATACTTTTCTGTCTATTCCACGTGCTTGCACTGTGCAGTAGCCTATTAGATGGAACAATGTCAAATGCATCTCTGAAATAGCAGTACTGGAGGGCTCTGGGTAACTAATGGGTTCCATTCATGTATGTCCATAAGTCAGAACACAGTATATTACAGTATAAAATATCCATTTGTTCAGTACATGCAAATGTTGACATTTGTAAATTGGGGACCCAGTGTAGATAACTTTCACTCAATTCAGCCAACAGAGTTGACAAAAAAAAATTGATAAATTAAGTGAAATAAATACATTACCTACCACTGTTAAAACCATTCTGTCTTGGATTGGCCATCCTTAAGGTACTCTCTTATAATATCTCTCGAATCCTTTCAAAGACTTTCCCAAAAGTAGACATAAGGCTTGGAGGAATGAACTGATGGTTCATCCTTCAGCTTTTTTATGAAGATGAGGATCACAATAACTATTTCCCACCTCCCTAAAGATTTGACCTAAGCTTTAAGAGGATTCACAATCTTTTGAATTAATTCTTTTTGAGCTCTGTTATAGAGTCAGAGAGTCATACAGCACTGACCCTTTAGTCCAAACAGTCCATGCTGAATGTAATGCCAAACTAAAGTTGTCCCACCTGTCTGCTTCTGGCCCATATCCCTCCAAACCTTTCCTATTCATGTATCTATCCAAATGTCTTTTAAATTACATGTGGTCAGACTTATATTTTTTCATGATGCTGGAGTGGCTTTATATCTTCCTGATCTAAATTTCAACTTAGTAGTTTTACCAGTTTGACTTCTTTCAAGACACAAACTGCAGTTGGAAATTTTACAGATTGACTCATATTTGTGACTTATTTGCTTGACAGTTTAGCGATCTCCATTGTTCTATTGGTGTATTTAGAATAACCATTCATGGGAAATAGGCATCATTGACAAAGCCATGTTATTGTCCATCCCCAGTTGCACTCTTCTTGAAGTACTGCAATAGAGATGCAAAGGTTGTCTCACAATCTTGTGAAGAATGATGTACAAAATCTTGCTCGATGTCAATGTGGAAATGATATTATAAATATTTGTATTATGTGGCATGACAAACAATGCAGAGATAACAGAATTTCCAGGCACCAGCAGTGATCATGGATTTGGGAGCTGTTGCCAAAGAATCTCTGGTGATTTGTTACAGTTCATCTTGCAGATAATACACAGTGATAGTACAGAGTGATGGAAGAAATGCTAGTTGAAACTGAAGGATCTGATAATGTTGACTTTGTGGTCCTGGATGGAGGCATATTATTCTATCGCACATTTACTTTGTATCTTGTGGATGTAAAAAAACAGGCTTCCAACACAGACAGTGGAGGAGCTGAAAGAGATGGTGCAGAGTCATCTAGCTATCTTCACTACACAAGTAAAACATGCCCATGTGCATCGATTACGTTTGTGCAGCAGAATGTCCATGAGGAAGCAGAAAGAGACAGGAATAGGTTTTGGGCATATTTTTGTTATACTTCCTTCTGTCCATGTTAAGTGGAATAATAACAAATTCACAATTGATTAAATTAAGAATTTTAACTGTGAAATCTCAAAGACAAATCATACAAAATAACAACTTTTTTAATGTCAAACTGAAGATCCAACATAAATTATAGTGGTATGCTCTCAAAATGATGATTTATTGTAAAACATTTAAGTATAATTCTTTGAAATTTGGAGAGTAAAATTGTAACCACATTAGAAAGTAACCTGTAGATGAGTATGACATGTTATAAGGAAGGATAATTAATGGAGTGAAATGTAATTTAAAAAAATAAATGAATTTCAGCAGATTTATTTTTAAGTACTTGAAAAATGCTTAACTGGTGCCATAAAGCAAAGAATTGTGGATGCTGGAGATCGGAAACAAACAAAAACAGAAATTGCTGGAGAAACACAGTAGATCTGTCAATATCTGTGAAGAGAAAACACAGCCAACAGTTCAAATTCAGTAACTTTTGTTCAAAACACATGACTCCAGACCCATCAGCAATGTGGTTGATTCTGAAATGGTGCAACAAAATACTTACTTCATGGGTAATTAGTGATGGGGCATAAATGCTTGCCTTGCCAGTAATGCACATATCCTGTGAAAGAATAAAGAAAAAGACAAGACGAAAACTGAACTATTCTCGTACCATCTAATATCAGATAAACTGATATTGAATATTATTTCACGGCAACATAGAGAGAAAATAATCCTGTGCTCTATGTTAATAAGTTACACTAACATTAAAAATCAATCAAACTTAGCACGACGACAAAAGTAAGAGTGAGTATTCATTTTTTAAAACTAATATTGAAAAGGTAGCCAGCCTTTGAACCTTCCTTGGCTGCCAGAGAACATGAGTATGTACATGTCTGCCTTTCTTCTATTACCCAAACTGCACAAGTTAGACTACCAAGACTGCCAGAGATATTTCATTCATATTCAATACCTGATTACCAGACACAGCTGTGGACTCTACCATCAGATTGAGAGAATCCATTCTTCAACAATAAGCTATCATGATTAATTTATATATTACATTTGTGTGTATGTATTTGTTCAAAAAGGGTCATACATACATTCCATCAGAAGGCTAACAGCAATTAGTATGTGTATCTAATTGATATTCACAGATCAAGAGCAAAGCATACAGTCACTGCATCTACACTAATCAGACACACTCCAGACTAATCCACAATAATTTGACATGCACCAACCTCAGTGGACACCAGTGATCAGACACACTCTGCCTGACCAGATCAACAATGATCAAACATACATATTTTTCTCTAGCCAAGCTAAGAATCATCAGACATACAATCAGCCCTGCAAGACCAGAGGTCAGACAGGCACTCCACCTTGCTAAATGACAAATAATTAGGCCCATACTTGACCCTGCTGAAGTATTGATCAGATGTGCACTAAGCCCCATCAAATTGTCAGTAATCAGATGCATATTCCACCCAGACCGTGCCACTAGTGAAGGGGTACATTACACTGAATTGCCAAGGATCAGGGACTAAATCTATCGCCGGGTGATTGAGGAATTAGGTTGTTCAGTGATTGACCATTTGGATAATACTTGTATATATTGTAGTTGAAGCTTCATATCCTGTTCCATCATAATTACAATGAAGGAACAGGAATTGTATCTCAAGGAACTTCCCGAGCCAGGAAATGTGCCCAACGCAGACACCCAATGTTTTACTTTGCAACCAGCGAAAGGTAGAGGACAGAATAGTGCAGCATTTAATTGCTCACCACTTGAGGACATAGTGAGTAAAACCATTTTCATATCTTAGGCAAATTTGAAATTAGTCTTTTAGATAAGAGGTTCAAAGTCAGCACTGTTAAAACTTTGGTATTATCCCTAAACTATTCATCCAAAAGCTCAATTAATCTTCTGAGGACCTGGGGGTGGAATTTGAGTTCAATAAAAATCTGGAAATAAGAGTCTAATGTTGACCATGATTTGATTGTTGTAAAAATCCATCAGGTTCACTGCTGTCCATATCTAGTTTGGTCTACATGTTCACAGCAATGTGTTTGATTCTTTACTGTTCTCTGGGAAATTAGGGATGGTCAATAAATGCTGGCCTAGCCAGTGATGTCCACATCTCTTGAATAAAAAAATCCATTCACTCACAAATCAGTACTCATGTTTTCTTCAATTTTTGATTTAATTCTAACAATTTGCCAATCTCTTTTCTTTGCAAGGACTAGTTGGCAGTCTTGGAACATATTAAATTACTACTACAAGTGTTTAACTTGATCACTATGGCTCCTGATTTCATGACAACTATATGTAACCAATAGTTTATTTCCTCTCTGGTAAACATTCAAGCTCTGAGATGCCTTTACTTTGTGAATAGCCCCTAAAAGACTATATGTACAAACTATCTGGTTTATTTAAAATTTGAGCATACATAGACGTAGACACCCTATCTTAATTAAGACTCTTTTAATTGGTGTTATAAAAGGACAGATTTTTTTTTCATTGGCGTGGCACGGTGGCTTAGTGATTAGCACTGTTGCCTCACAGCACAAGGGACCTGGGTTCAATTCTCACCTTGGGTGACTGTGTGGAGTTTGTGCATTCTCCCCGTGTCCACGTGGGTTTCCTCCGGGTCCTCCGGTTTCCTCCCACATTCCAAAAGATGTGCAGGCCAGGTGAATTGCCCATAGTGTTAGGTACATTAGTGAGTCAGAGGGTCTGTGTGGACTTGTTGGGCAGAAGGGCCTATTTCCACACTGTAGGGAATCTAATTGTTTGGCCCATAGTTTAGATTCATGCTGACCCAGAAGGCATATCCCACAAAAACAGCTAAACCCTGAAATTTTGGACAGTGTGGTCAGGTTCAATTCCAGTAGGGTGACCAGATTCTTTTCTTAATACCATTCTCACCATCACCATGATCCCTAGCAACAGCTGGGATTGTTTCCACTATGTAATGCATTCTGAAACTCAGATATTTGCAATGAAAATCAATAAGAAGCAGCCTCAATTATACAATTCTTTTATATGAAACTGATACTAAAATTAATCATAAGGGGCCTCAGTGTCAGAATTATTTAGTGTATTGTGACATGGACTGGAGACCTGGCAACAAATGCCAGCCTTAACAGACGTTCACGTTGTGTCTGTTCCTCGGGATAATGATCTTTCTCAAGTTGTTAGGTAAAGCATTGAGCAGATGGAAGGGAAGGATAGTTTGTGCTCTGACAACCGATACAGATTGCACAATTGAAACAAGAACACTATATAATCTATAGAGATCTCTATGTTTGTACTGTCATTTGGAATATAAGATGCACCTCACCAGAAGGATCTGAAAGAAAAATGCTTTTGAAAGGAAACATTTTTCCTTAACGTTAAAAATATATTTTTAATTCAATAATTCAAAACCATTTATCTCTTGATCTTGGAACACTCATGAATATCCATCTTATTCGATCATTGAGATCCTATTAACACATTATTATTTCTAGATAGTATGAATGAATAGGAAACAGTTACTAAATATCAACGTATTCTTATTACCCCAAATTGGAATTCCATCATATGAAAAGTGAACTCCAGAAGAATCAAATGTATTGTATTGTGCTATGTTACTGACTGTCATATACTTCACTGTATTATCAAGGTGCTCTGTGCTTACAAATTGTGCATTATTGTTCTGTGTTGTGCTACACAGAATTGCTTTGTTATATATTTGAGTCCACAATGCCATATCGTTCAATAAAAAATTAACTGATATTTTTAAGTGGAAGTTCAGATTGCAAATATAAGAAGCAAAAATAAATATGCATTATTTCCTGAAATAAAAACAGAAATTGAGGGTAACTTGAGACAGAGTGAAATGAGAACAGCAGAGAGATGAAGGAAGACTTCGACAACAACAACTTATATTTATATAGTGTCTTTATTGTAAAAGAATTTTCAAGGTGCTTCCCAGGAACATTATATCTAAGACAATATGGCACCAAACTATGAAAGGAGATAATAGGTTAGTGTCTTAAAGGGGGAAAATGATGGTAGAGTTATGCAGGAAGGGAATTTCAGGGTGTACTGCTTAGACAATTGAAGGCATGCCCACCAATGTAGATCAATTAAAACTGGGGGTGAATTGGAGACAATTAGATGAGTACAGAATATTATGAAGGACCATGAAGCTGCTTTTGCCTCTATTTGAGTCAGCATCCCAAACTAAAATGCTTATTCCATCACCACAGTAGCCCTGTTAATAAAAATGTATAAATGGAAATTATCTTAATGTGGGTCTTGAGGATTTTTTGATGGTGAGGCTGTGTGTATTTTCTTTGACAGCTTGCTCCATTATGAAATTGTCCTTGGGAGGAAAGATTTATGATACAGTCTTGGAAACAAATAGCCTTTGTAGCTGGTATGAATTGCTACCTCATATTTTGTCAAAGCTAGAGTGCTGAGGTTTGAAAGCATGGAATAAGAATTTTAACATCAACACGTTGCTTAACCAAGATGTGACATAGGTCAGTGAGCTGAGGGGTGATAGGGTTTGGAAGTTGCTCCGGGTTAAGGCTTAGACAGCAGAGATTTAGATGACCTCATGTTTAGAGAGGGTAAAAGTTTGGATACTACCAGAAACACATTACAATCACCCAGTCTAGAGATAACAAAGTCAAGAATTTGGGTTCCAGCAGCAGATGAAATGATATAGATATGAATTGAGCAATACTGCAGATGTGAAAATAAATAGTTAAAATTAAGACAGGAATCTGAAGGTGGAAGTTCATCTCAAGGCCAATTATATCATTCCTCTCAGGTAGTTGTAAGGTAGAAGAATTCATTGTTACAAACAGGCGACCAAAAACAAATACTTTGACCTTTCCACTATTTAACTGGAGGAAATCTCTGCTCACCAAGCATTAGATGCGAGATTAACAGTTTGATCATTTAGACACAAAGGAGGAATCAAGAGAGATTGTGTTGAGATGGAGTTAGACATCATCAGCAGACATATGAAAACTATTGCTTTGTTTTCAGGTGATGGTGCTGGAGCACAGTATGTAGATGAGGTGTATGAGGGGCCAATAACAGCTCTTTCTGGAACACCTGAGGAAGCAATGCAATGACACTCTGACACACTTTTCGATAGATAAGAGTGGAGCCAGATGGAAGCAGCCCTATTAGACAGGCAAGAGGTGTTGGTGGAAGAGGATATGATTATCTGTGTCTTTGACAAAAGCTGTCTTATGGTACACCTTCAATTCAGTTACAGGTCAGTTTTACATTTCAACGCTACACAGGTAACTATCAACATAATGCTGCTACAAAGTCACTCTGCACTCAGAGAAATGCACCCAGCTCCTCGAATGGGCAGGCTACATTTCTAGGCTCTCTGTTCACTCTCACAGCAGCTCGTGCACTCTGTGCCTGCTTGGATGGTCACAGTTTCTAGGCTTTGCATGACCTTATTGCGCCTTTTTGCACTCCACAGCTAGAGATATGAGGCTCACAGTATTGCTATCTTGCTTCACTGTATAATGGAGACAGAAACTCAGGAAGCTTGTCATTGTTGTCAGCCCATTCAACGAGGGTGGTTTTCACTGGGTGACTCTGCACAGCAAGTCAAAGGTGGCCTCCAATACCAGCCTAGACCCTGTCTGGGTTGGTAAGAGTCAAGGTCCTCTCCTCATTAGAGGTGAGGAGTTGAATGATGGGCAGCCTACCATCCATCTTGACTCTTTCTGCTCTGTTGGAGACAGTTTTCCTTTTGGAATGAAAGAGAAAGGGGAGATATTGTGGGAGATGAAAATACATGGCTCATCTGTTAAGGTTGGTGCAGGTGGGGAAGTGTCCCAAATGAGTGAGTGGGCAGTGCAGTTGGCAGCAGAGTTTGTGGTGTCAGGGACTGGGTTAGATGAGAGTAAATTGGAAAGATGTTGCAGGCTTTGGTGAGAAGGCTAGAGCATGAGCCTTGGTAGGATGTGGGTACAGTAGCAGAAAAAAAAACGAGGGTGGGGCATCAGAGAGAAGATGGTGAACCTTGTCCTGGCAGAGTGGAAAAGGACATAAACTTTCCTACAATAATGGACGTTCCTCCAGATGATTGAGAATGCACTGACCTTGTTGCAAACTAAGATTAAGCTGGCATGCCCTGTCCTTGTAGCCTTAGGAATAAGGAAGTGGAATGCTTGGCTCTGCACTATATATCCAGCAGACTTGCCGATAACTTCCCACACAGCAGAATGCTGACATCCCCCCCCCCCCCCGTCTGCCATGTCGGGAACTGTGTAGGACTGCTCCAGATTGACAATACTTGTCCGGCTGCACAACAAGCCTTTAATGATGGTATGGTAAAAGGCATGCTGGTGAATGCTGGGATATCGCTGTGGTGAGTTGTTATGGGAACAGCACATGATATGATGACCTTGGAAATCGAAGAGGAGAGATGCCACTGGGGCATGGTAGCTCATTATGTATGCAAATTTGGAAAGATAGAGCAAGTGAACTCACTGAGCCTCACAGCAATATACTGTCCAAAAATCTTGATGCAATACAGACTTAGCTAAGAAACCATAACATTCGGCTTATTGTGTTTTTCCTTCTGCTGTTGTTTTCTCTACCAGTAAAAGCTCATCAATAATATAAATAAGATAGTTATCAAGAAATGTTGGCTATCACTTTAAGTAGCATGTCTATATAACACAGTAGCTCAGGATTTGAAGTGTAATGCTGATATATCCTCCCATCCTCACGTTGAAAGGTAGGTCTTTCTTCTTTGCAGAGAATTCTGTTTAGGTGTTACTTTTCAGATAACATTACATGATAATTCGGTTTTATTAAATAATAACAAATCTTGAGACATACTGACCACAAGCACGACATTTCTAATATCTGGAATCTGGTTTAGGGATTATTTTAGATTTAATGCTATTTAGCCACTCAAGTGAACTTTGGTTTTAGGTTTCACATGTAAGGCAGTGCAGGAAAACTGTAGGGTGCAAAACAGAGGTTGAATCTAAACTGTGAAATGTCATCAAACACCCTCAGCAAAAAGCTACACTTCAATGAGTATATATAGGACATTGCGTAGGCTGGTGTCTGTTTGAGGCAATAGCAGAAGAAGACGTTCAGATAAGTATATAGATTATGAAAGTGAGACTGAGGCAATTTTTTTACCATTAACATTTCAAAGCAAAGATGGGTTATTTCCTTGAATGAAGTAAACAATATTAGTTTTGTCCAACTATTTGTATGGGTGTGGTGAAACTGATGTTAATATGCTTTTAATTCAATGGCAAATGTTTATGAATGATACTGACAAATTTCCTATTATAAAATAAGTACATAGTTATAATAAAAAATTGCTATGAATCGAAAATTTTTGAGTAGAAATGAATGGAAAATGGTATGGAGCATATCAGTATCAGTGTTCAAACTTCCCGGAACATCCTGATTGCCTGAAGCTATGTAGTTTGTCTGACGATTTGTAAAACCTGTCCCTATAATCTATGTGGGGAAGAGGATCGAGGGAAGATTATAGCTTTGTTCATTACTTTGAAAAGGGGTTATAAAGCTAACCTTAACCCCAACACATTATGCATCTAGTCCAAACTTTATTTCTGCTTAATTCAATACACACAAAAATCAAGAGAGATATAAAACAGATTGCCAATTCAATATCACATTTTTTATATTATGACACAATGCCAAGTGTCTACCCCATAAAAAAAATCTTGAGGACTCAGTCTCCAGTCTTTGCTTAAAATTAATAATCTAACAGGAATATTAACTCTGCATGTGTTGTATATATAAAGCATTTTTAATCGAGTCAGAGATTCTGTTTTTGGAATTCAGATTCACCTGGGTTAAATTAATTCTGACTGTAATTAACCCTCTCATATGTACATGCATAGCATTCAGTGCCTTACTAGAACAGGAGTTATAGTCTAATCTCTACACCCTGGAAATCACACAGTGAAAAATGAGAACTGCAAATATTGAAAATCCAGATGTAAAGACAAATAATGGTGAAAATACACAAAATAGAACAGAAAAGTTAGATTTTGGTGAAAAACTGTATCCAAAGTTCTTCCCATCATCAGATGATTGCACACAAACTATATATTTCTATTTCTTTTTAATTTCTGATAATCATATAGATTAGCAGAGAAAGATGTCTGCCACCGTGAATTACAGCAACCAACCAGCGAGGAATTAAATAATTTTAATAAACATGTGGCAAATTTATCTATAGACTGAAATACTGTGCAACTCTCATTTGTATGCTCATTTGATTTTGGTATACTCAGATCTATTTTAAATCTTGGCATCATATTATGCCAAAATAATTCGATTTGAGTGCCAAGAACCATTATTGTCCATTATTGTGCAAATCATACAATCAAATGGGACTTAATGTATAATGCATTCCATCATTGTACATCCAAGGAGAGGAAATACTAATCCTGAAGTAGACCTTTTATGAATAAAACACCAGTCAGGTTTAGTTTTTTTTCACTGCAATTAGCTTCCAACATCATGGGGTGAAGATATGGATCTTCAACTTCCAGATGTTCATTTCCCACCCGAACGATGAGTGAACTGCAGAGGAAAATATGCTCTTTGGGGTCCTTTATCTTTTATAGGACTCCAATTATAAATCGGATAGAGAAGTGGACAGATCACACATGGGGGCTAGCACCCCAGATCCACTTTCTCTGGCTGGTGGAAGGCCCTCACTGCCTGCTGAGTGCTATAACCAGCTGATAATCTGCTGCAAGAAAACCAGTGAAGCACCTTTAAGAACTTGTAGCTCGCTAATTAAGATTAGTAAGGGCCAACATGTAGCCCCTCCTATCACATTGGACAGGAGCCTGAGGTGTGAAGCTGAAATTGTATATGCTTGGCATTAACGTAGCAATTTGTTGGTATACTTGAATATGAAACATGAAATATAATCCAATAAACTATTGCATCCTTGGTTTGTCATAAAAACGAAAATATGGTTCTCCTTAACAAAATTATAACAAAGATCTTAAATAATGGAAGTCGGCCATTATTATAATATGTTTTATTGCATGTCTTTCTCATTAAAAGCAATAAATTCTGTCCCTTTTTTCACTCAGGTAGGGGTCATACAACACTTCACTGGTAGAATACAAGTTAATATGTGCATTTCAAAGTCCCCCATTAATACAGCTGTAATGTTTCCAGCTTATATATGGCGAAGAACAGACTTAAATCCTGTGCCATAACTGAGGTTGTATTGCCCCCTATAGCTATCAAGTAAAAACTGTGCAATTTGCTGTTCTGTTTTCTGTCATTTTTTTCTCTCTCTTTAATCTGTCTTTCACAGACTCTGACCTGTTCAATCCTGATTCAATATAATAACATTCCTGTTTATATTTTCTTCTTAGCGCTCTTTCCTTTCATTGGTTTATGTTTTCTTAGCTCTCCTCATTTTCTTTATTTTTCTATTCTCCCAGTCTTGCTCCATTTATCTCTTCCTTTCTCCCTTTGTTTCACATTTTAATCCTTTATTCTTTTGCTACCTGATCTTGAACGTTCCTGATTTAAGCCTCCTTCTCCATTTAATCTATTTTTCAAAAATTCATATTTTCAATTTTATCCTTATTCCCCATTTCATTTTTTAAAAAAATCCCCTTCCTAAAAGCCTCTTCTATAATTCTACTATTCTTTGCCTATTCTTTTCAGTAGAAACAGAGAAAACAGTGTGTTCTTAATCACAGCAGGAAGTTCAATGATTCAGGACACTGCCTTCTGGATTTGCTGCCATTTTCTGTTAACTAATTTCACATATTCCGCCAACCTCACCATATTGAATGAATATTGTTTGACTTTTCAGATGTTACAGTTCATGAATAATCAGTGGAAACTGTAAAAACTGATAAGGTTAAAAAAGAAGAAAGGTCACTCAGTAGATAATATTTCATAAAACTGATAGAATAAGCAACAGAATATTTCTACCCTTTGCATGGAGTGCCGAAAAGAAGATTTTAAAAGGGAGATCAATGATTTATAAATAAACTAGACATTGTTCGTGCTCCGAAGGATAGGAGACAATAGAATTTTTAAAAAGATTTATCAAACGTTAATATTGCATTTGTGGAGAAACTCACCAGTTCCTGTTGTGTGGGCCAGTGAAGGGTCATTAAACATCAATGGGTCATCTGATTTTTCTTTGGAGTCAATGATATCCAAACATCACTTGGGATCTTGTCTTCATTTTTTACAAACTCTGGAGGGCACAAAAGCAAATGAACTATGAAAAAAAAATCATCATGGTGTCTTTTATGGTCACACATTCTTCTTTTCATTTGTCTTCTACAGATGACTGCCTGTTTAATTTCATGAGAAAGCAGCATTAGTTTGCGAAGAGGCAGAACAAAGCACTCTTGATATCCAGGATCGCTATGCAAGCTAAACACAATCTTGCCAAACTGATCATCACCAATAATCATCAGCTCATTTTGCTTCCGCATGGATTTCACAGATTTAATGTTTAATTTTGCCATTTGATTAGCAAAAACCATAAATAAAGGACATTAATGGCTATTATTGGCTTGTTTAAAATCAAATTTAACTGATCGTTGAAATGGCTAAGCAAGTCACTCAGTTGAACCTCACGGCTGTAAAAACGTTGAGTTGGAATAAAACCAGACAGATCATGCACCACCCGAGATGGTGTCACAATGCTATACAGTTTGAAGGCTGTCACCATTGGCATTCTCAACATTGACATTGGACACCACGAAGTTTAATGCTGTTAAGTTAAATAAGTCAAGAAAACATTTTGCACTATCGACTGCTCTCTCTTAAGCCAATGAGTGAATGGTCTTCTGTTTTGACAATCACTTAGAAAAGAATAAACTGCATTCTGGGTGGGGGACTTTAAGATTAATCACCTAGAGTGCTCAATAACACCAAGCTGGCAGTGTACTAAAGGGTATATCTGTAATGCTAGGATTGTGACAGGTAGGGAGAAAACCAACAAGATGAAAATACCTTTGACTTCATACTCATGAATCTACCTGTCTCTGATCCAGCTGTTCATGATGAACTAACAGTGTTTGTGGAAATGGAGCTACATCCTCAAACTGAGGACACAGATTATGTTGTTATGTGATCCTCTCATTCTGTTATTTGAGAGCGATACAGTAGCTTCAAGCTGAAATTCCATGAGGTACAGTCAGCCATCAGTGCCAGTAGATTGTATCCAGTTCCACAATCTATAGCCCCAAAGACCCAGCACATCATTCACTATCTCCTATCAGTATACTGTCAATTGTCAGCAAAATGATAGAAGGTATCATCGACACACCACTCGATGCTCATGAATACTCAACTTGGATCAGGGACACTGGGGTCCAGACCAAGTTACAGCTTTGGTCCAAACATGAACCAGAGATGGACACCAGAGGTGAGGGGAATATGAATGCCTTTGACATTAAAGCCACATTAGATCAAGCATGACATCAAGGAGTCTTAGTTAAATTGAAATTAATGGAATTCAAGGGGAATCTCTCCACTGGTTAGAGCAATAACTAGCACAAGGGAAGAATGTTGTGGTTTTTGGAGCCCAAACATCTTAGCTCTAGGACATATCTGCAAGTATTCATCAAGATCATATCTTTAGCCCAACCATCTTTAATTGCATCACCAATGACTCTTGTCCATCATAATTTCAGAGATGGGGATGTTTGTGGATGATGATGATTGCACTATTCCTCACCATCAGCAACTTCACATATGATAAAGCAGTATAAGCTCACATGCAACAAGACACAAACAATATTCAGGCTTGTGTTGATAAGTCAACTAGAAATATTAACACATTCCCATTTTGGATAAAGACCATCTCCAACAGCAGGAAGCCTAACCATCACACCCTTGATATTAAAAGGGATTATTGTTGTAGATTTCTGAACCATCAACATCAACCAACCAATAACCAGAAACTGAACTCGGCTAACCAGATCAAAGCTGTGGTTACAAGAGCAAGTCAGAGCCTGGGAATTTTGCTGCAAATAACTTCTCTCTGACAAATTACATATTTGATGGATATTTTGAAGGAAAGAACAGTTTCCGCAGATAGTTGAAAGTCCTGAAATGTTACATGATTAGATTTTCAGAAAATCTTTGGTAAAATGATACACTGAAAACTCCCACACTGATTTCAGGCAATAGGTATTCCTCATAAAACTTGCAGTAGTATAAAAATCTGGCTGAAAGACAGAAAATAATACACACTTAGGAGAACTGATTTTAGACGAAAGAGAATTATGAAATGACATGTCCTAAAAATCAGTGCCTGTCAGAGGGTGGTGGTGGAGGGTTATTTTTCAAACTGGAGGCCTGTGACCATTGGAGTGCCACAAGGATTGGTGCTGGGTCCTCTACTTTTTGTCATTTACATAAATGATTTGGATGTGAGCATAAGAGGTACAGTTAGTAAGTTTGCAGATGATACTAAAATTGGAGGTGTAGTGTACAGTGAAGAGGGTTACCTCAGATTATAACAGGATCTTGACCAGATGGGCCAATGGGCTGAGAACTGGCAGATGGAGTTTAATTCTGATAAATGCGTGGTGCTGCATTTTGGGAAAGCAAATCTTAGCAGAACTTATACACTTAATGGTAAGGTCCTAGGGAGTGCTGCTGAACAAAGAGACCTTGGAGTGCAGATCCATAGCTCCTTGAAAGTGGAGTTGGAGGTAGATAGAATAGTGAAGAAGGCATTTGGTATGCTTTCCTTTATTGGTCAGAGTATTGAGGGCAGGAGTTGGGCGGTCATGTTGCGGCTGTACAGGACATTGGTTAGACCACTGTTGGAATATTGCGTGCAATTCTGGTCTCCTTCTGATCGGAAAGATGTTGTGAAACTTGAAAGGGCTCAGAGAAGATTTACAAGCATGTTGCCAGGGTTGGAGGAGTTGAGCTATGGGGAGAGGCTGAACAGGCTGGGGCTGTTTTCCCTGCAGTGTTGGAGGTTGCGGAGTGACCTTATAGAGATTTACAAAATCATGAGGGGCATGGATAGGGTAAATAGGCAAAGTCTTTTTCCCTGGAGTCGGGGAGTCCACTATTAGAGGGCATAGGTTTAGGGTGAGAGGGGAAAGATATAAAAGAGACCTAAGGGGCAACTTTTTCACACAGAGGGTGGCACAGGTATGGGAATGAGCTGCCAGAGGAAGTGGTGAGGCTGGTACGATTGCAACATTTAAGAGGCAATTGGATGGGTATATGAATAGGAAGGGTTTGGAGGGATATGGGCCGCGTGCTGGCAGGTGGTACTAGATTGGGTTGGGATATCTGGTCGGCATGGACAGGTTGGACCAAAGGGTCCGTTTCCATGCATACATCTCTATGACTCTATATGTATAAGTGATCTGGAAAATAGGAGTTAAAAGTTAAGAGAAATATTTCTCAGATCTGAAAAGAATACAACATTAAAGGGTGCAGTTATGTGAGATAAAGCAACCAAGCGACTGCAGGAACACCAAAACAAAATGTCGCATATTATCAGAGCTACGGTAAAGAAAATTGAATGTACATAATAAAGCCCTTGGAAATAGTTACGTTCAATAAAGACTGTTAATGTTCATTCACGTGAATGTAGACCCAATATTACTACATAGTGGTCACAATGACTGCCCCATAGAACTGGAGACAAGCCTCAGAAAGCTCTAGATGTGAAGCCCCAGGAATGTACAACATAGTAGACACAGTACTTTAAGATTAACGCACTTATTGTAAAGTCTACTGACTAACATATGCAGCATCTCAGGAGACTAATTTCAATTTTGGGTGAGCAATAAATTTTACTCCAAGCTGCCAATATCTTTCTGGATGATTAAGCCCTCAGGTAGGTTGAACTCAAGAGTGGAGGGTAGAATCTTAGAACAGCGTGGGGGAAAGGCAAGAATTGTGGAAGGATCATATGAGAAATCTAACAGGGCCCAAGTTGATGCTCAGGAAAACTCACTACATCTTTTAACTGACTTTCAGAGTTTGAGGTGAGATTTTTGCACGGTAGGAGTCAGTTCTCCATTCAGGGAGATTTTTGCTTGTTAATTAACTTGTTAAATGCAGATTTTGCCTCATTAATATGCAGCTTCCTATTCTACCACTGATTGTGAGCAAAGTAGATGCCAAGAATTCTCAACATGTAAGTTCGAGCAGGTAGCTGGCAACTTCAGCTTGCTGTTTGGCTGACAAGAGCCTCCATGTTGGTTGCCACATAGCAACTTCTCAGGACATGATCCATTGGTACCAGCCACACACACACACACCCCTCATTCATGGAGACTGGCATCTAATAATTGCAACCTCTCAGGATTCTCATAAAACCTTTTCAGTCCACTTGCAAAATGGTTAGGAACTTCAGACCTAACCATTTCAGAATGCATTGGCAGCTCATATTGAAAGGTGCTGCAAGGACACTTCCTGTGTGCAAGGACAAGCACCCGATTCATGGGTTGGAAAAGGCAGCGTTTGAGGCCTGCTCACTTTCTCTTTTTTGCACTTGATCACTTAGTGCTTACCTGCAAACTCAAATCTATGTCTTGCCTTGACATTACATGCAATGCCATGCTAGTTAGCACATTGGCACTTCAGCCAGAGCCAATATCAGCCCTGCTGTATTGACATGCTCTTTTGTGTAGATTGTGTAGGATGCCAGTCATGCACGTCAGTAGGCATCTGTCTAGTTTTGGGGGGTGGATGAGTGTGCACATCTTGCTGTGTGGCACATTGACACATCAACCTAACACTTAAAGCATAGCCTGCTGCCTGCAAGGCAAATACTCTGCGCATTTATTTAAATAAATGGCCATGTGAGAAAGTCGGGGGGCTAGACCTCAGTCCAGTTAAGGAAAGAAAGTGCCCAGGATTGTGTGTAAATGCCAGGGGCTTGTCCATGGTCAGTCACCCATTCAGGCTGGTCACAGTCAGTGGACCTGTCTGACCACAGTCCAGGGAGTGGGCAATGGTCAGTCGTGTATGACTATCACAAGCAATGAGAGGAATCACATATTGTCATTCGGGGATTATAAAGGAAGTGATCAGGGGTCTGGCCAGTAAAGTCTATGGGCTGTGTGTTGAAGCCTGTCAGAAGTCTGGGTGAATAAAATTCCGTGTGCACCAATGAGAAAGATGCAAGGAGCGACTGAAAGGTCGAAGTGGGGCTCATTGTCAACAGTGCTGGAGATGTCATGACAAAGGTGGGAGTAGAGGATTGTGCTAATGTGGAGACAAGGACAATGACAGGGGAAAATTAAAAATTAAAGTCAAGAGGGGGGTTATGCAGAATGGCCTCAGAAAGTACAGTAGGTTTTGGAAGGGAGTTTATTGGCAGTGACCACCAACATGGGTTGCATAGGGGGAGTTTGGAAAATCAGATTGGGTTAATGCTGCTGGGTTAATGCTGCTTCCCAGCAACAGGGAATAAAGTTGGAGGCAAAGCCCAATGTGGTGTGTCTCCACATGGAGGGAGATGGGTGGAAATGGGCTGTCATGTGGGGTAAAACGGGGGCATGGAGGCTCTGGAGAAGGAGATCGCAATGCTGCTGGTCTCGATCGTGAGCAGCATTCTCTGTAATCACTTGTCATTCGCTAGACAATAGCTACAAGTGGAAAATTGCTGGGACAATGCCTAGTGTGGGTGGCGTCAGTGTCAATTTGAAGGCCAAAAACACAGGATCCATGTCTACTGGATGTGAGAACAATGAAGGGGCAAATCTATGAAGCGTATGCTTGCAAACCACCGGTATATCTAACATGCAATCATTCCATCATCCATCTGCAACATATATAGAGTGCCATTGGTATTTGCAAATGGAACACTGGCAGTATCTCAGTGATGCAGAAGCAATGATTTAAAAGGAGGCAAGTGTTAGCCAAAAGGAGCCCATACCGTGTGACGCCTGCAAGGGTGCTGTGGGGTGTGGAGATGATCACTTCATGCACTGTGAAGGACTCCACAGAATTCAATGATACATTTCATGATGAATGTGAGTCTGGGATGGGAACAGTTTGAGTGCAGAATGCACTCCCTTTTTGATGCAATGTGTTGATCACTCTGCTGCTGTGGCACTTTCATCAGGTTGGTATCCAGGCTGAGATTGAAGCTGAATGAATGACGGTGATATCCTCATCATCAGGATGTAGTATGTCCCACTAATTAGAGCAGTGTGTATAGACCTCACCTGCAGGACATGCCACCATTGACTGTTCTCAGAGTTAAGAACCAGTTTTGCTCCTGGTGTTGCCAACATGGGTCTCTGCCAGCAAAAATCATGTAACCAACCATTGGTACTTGTAATATGCTGTAATCTTTGATCACTGTGACTACCTCCTGGAACTGTATATTCACTACCCTGAAAGGTCCTACATCCTGGGGCAGTCTCTTGTACGTGCTATGTTTGAGGGGTCCAGATTCCTTACAAAGCTGGTTACTTGGGTTCAAGGGATACTTACTGCAACTGTGGCTCTTGGTACCATTTCACAAGCCCCTAATTAATGTGGGGAGCAAAAACTGCTGAAGATATGGTTCTAATGGTTGCAGCATATTAGTAGTATGGTCTAACAGAGTTGCTGCATCATCCTGGTGCGCCATATTCTGCATGATTAGAGCCGGCAAGAAGGTGATGTGTTCGATGCTGAAGAACTGAAGGAATGAGAGCGTTCTCCCAGGGAGGAGGATGAGGATATTAGGGATGAGGACTCTCTTCCTGTCCATGACAGAATTCAGCTGAGAATCAGATGCTACAAGCTTGACAGGACTTGATTGATGCCCAGCTCCACAAGGTAAGAGCCGGAAATTGTGGGGATTGTGAAATTGTCAACTCATTATCAGCATTTCATTTTTCCTGACTTACCATTACCCATCTTGTTGATTGCCTGTCTTTCTCTTTGGACTCCATCTCCATCTATCACTTACAACTTACCCCACCCCCCTCCCTCCACCCAAGACTCCTCCCATGCCCTATACCAACCCCACCATCTACAGCATATACTCCACCTTTTCCCAGTTACAATCAGACGTGAATAAGGCTCACTGGACACAAATCGTTAATTCTGCTCTCTCCATGGTACTGCCAGACTTGCTGAGTTTCTTCAGCAGTTTCTGTTTTAGTTTTAAATTTCCAGCATTTGTGGTGCATTGTTTTATTGTAAAATAGTCATGCATCAACACGTTGTTTGCATTTTGAGGGGAAACTGTAGCCATTATTTGTTTGTTTATGTCTGCTCTTGCTGACTGTAAATAAAAGTTAATCTTGGGAATTGTGTGATTGCTTGCCTGGATGTGATGTTCTCCAACCAGATAATGATCAGATACATGTCGACAGTGAGCACTGGGGTCAGAGTAGTAGGTCACATAGAACTATTAACATCACTTTGACAGGCTAACTCTCTCAACAAGCATTTAAATTTTGGGAAAATCACAGACCAGGAGAGTCAGTATTGCAGAGTAGTCATTGATGCAATTAGTCACTTTAAATTGAACATAAGCTCACTATTCTGACTGATTTACAGGGCTGATGGAACTTACCCTACAACCTTCATGTCTCCAATCACCTGGCCCAGGGGGAACCTGCCTCAAGGTGAAAGTCCTGCTTCAGGCAATGTTAAAATACAAAGTCAAGAAAATCTTTGAAAGACTATATGTTACTTGCTAGCTGTAAACACTGCTCAGCAGGAGAAACTGCGTAAGCCTCGACTGCAGTCTTAAAGTAGATCCAGTTATCAGTCAGAAACCAGAAATGAGTATACAAAACAATTCAAAATATATTTAAAGGCCTGGGGCAAGTGAACACAGTGTACTGAGGAATGCCCAACTTCTCAGCTTGTTCATCTGGAATTCCCACACTCACTTAGAAACAAAGTAAAGGAGAAGAATGAGGGAATGCTCAAATCATGTGTTCGTTCTCACAGCCAATGACGTGATGCTCCACTGTGCTGCTTATTCCTAAACATAACAGGCCGATTGGAATCTGTCAACATCACACATTTGAGTGAGGCAGCATAATGAGAGAGATATCCAATGCTGTTTGCAGATTACAACCTAGCCAAGCTCTCAAACAGCACCATCTTTACAAAGCTGAACATGAACACTGGCCTCTCTGACAATGTCACTTAAACATGCATTCCAAAATACTGACAACATTCATAATACCCTCCTTGCAGTATTGCATTAAATGCCTTCCCATCTGCCATCACATCTGGACCTGAGATTTTCCAATGGATGATGTCCAATATCTTGGAAGGTCCAGAAGGCATCAAATGTTACATCAATAATATTCTTATCCATGGCTCTTTTAAAGCATGGTGTGACAACTGGGTAAGGACAGTCTTCAGAAAGTTACTGAGCCCTGGATTGCTATTGAATAACAAGTGCAATTTCTCCAAGCCAATGATTTAATTTTGGGCCATGTTGCCCAGACAATGAACAGTCATTGCTGACCCACAGATGACAGAAGCCATCAAGACATTTTCCCCAACCTGAGGTACTATGTAACTCCAATGTTTTGCAGCACTTGTCAATCAAGTCCATAAATTCTTATTCCATTTATCCCAAGTTAATGAGCCTGTCAGGCAATATTTGAAGCAAGATTAGATTTAGCTTTGAATATCAACAGCACCCTTTTGATTGAATCAATGCCAAGTTAATTTCATCCGAGCTCTTTGCACTGGTCTTAACCTCACAATTATAAATAGCAGCAATTGAAGCATTAGGGAGATCCAATATGATGGCATCAGACAGCCAGCAAGCTTGGCTTACTTACACAGAACAAAGACATGTCAGCATTCCGAAAGAGGCACTTTCTTACATGCTTGAGAAATTCTGTCACTACATCTCATTCTAAACAATGGTAAAAACTAAAACAGGACATTGATAACCTTCCAAAACACAAATGAGCTCAGAAAAATGCTTCCCAGAAACCAGGGATTTTGTCTGCAGCTTGAGCTACTATGACATGCTTGTACAATACGTAAAAGGGACGGTGCACCAGACTACTGCTGATGTTCTATCAAGAATACCATCAACAGCTCAGGGAGGAGGACAAGACTATCATGCACAACATTGAGACCTTTGCAGTATTTACCACTTGGTATTTGCTGCCACAGTGGAGATATTGCAGGGATTTTGTGAGGATCGGTTACACAATGAACAACGTGTGCAGAGCCACATGACCTGCCTTGAGAGTTGGCTGAATATGACCTCTTTCCTGCAGAATATTTTTAAAAGCCATGCCACATCAGTATTGTCAATGATCTAATAGTCAACAATGAATATTCTGTAGTCCCACTAACTTTTCGTCTGGTAGACCTTCTGAAGATCTACCAGTGATATCTGGATTTTTCCAGGGTACAACATGATCTCGAGCAAAGGGTCTCAAACTGCACTACTTGTGTGAGACAGGAGTAGAAAGATCATCATCTGCCCTCTTCTTCTCCAGTGAGCATTAATGGATTTCAGTTGTAGGAGATGAATTTTCTCATCTGTGCCTAATGGACTGAGATCTGGAGCTTAATGGATTCACCTCAGATGCCACAATAATCTCTTTGCTGATTTTTGGTTACGTCTGAGGATGCATCAAGTTTTTTGGGGGGCCAGCATGTTTCCTTGCTGCATCTTACCAAATTCAGCTCATTAACTATCTATCCTGACTGTACTTCATCCTTAACTTCTGATTCTAGCTCCATCTTCCTATTCACAGAACAAATCACCACTCGGCAGATATCCACCAAAACACCCAGCATCCCAAGGGTTCCTGCCATCTTTAAAAGGTCATTGTGGACAAAGACAGGCTCTGGCATTCTGAAGCGGACCTTCTTGGTCAAGCATGCTTCCTGAAGACGTTGGAGGAAGGGAAGATGGCACTATCAATCCCCAACAGGGGCTTTGAGGTCCTGGTTGCAGGGATGGTGCAAAGGAGAAGAGTCCACATCCCTGTGGACCACCAGAGGAGGCCACTCCATCAAACCTTGGCAGTCTGGTCCAAGGTCACCATCCAGTTCAGTGCCATCTCCACACTACCCTGAGGAACAGCCAGGATTCCATTACAACTCTCACATTGATTCATTGCGCATCACTCCTAAACACTGTGCATGATGCTTCCTCACTCTTGGACCTTGCAGGTAGCACCAGTGTGTCTATCACCTCAGTCATGAAACAGGCAGCTCCCTCAGAAGCCTCTTTCTCAACTTCTGAGGGCGAGGGATGATCAGGAAGGTTGCCTCCTACACCCCAAAGTTTGGGAGCACAATCTGGTAAGTATCTCACTATGACAGGTCTGCAACTTGCCGAGGAAGAAATACACGGAGAACTGCTGGAGACCAGGCAACTGCTCAACCCCAGACAGGAGTTGGCAATCAGAGATTTAACCCAAATGCTTAGGGAGAAACAGGAACAGCAGACAAGCATGTGGAATACAAATGGTTCAAATTGCCCAAAAGTTGCAGCGGTGTGGTGAGTTATGGGACCATTTGGCCTGCCTCAATGGGCAGGTTGGTAGTTGCTATGGAGATCCAGATCTACCACCCTCAGGGTCAGCTGGAGAGATATACACAAACACCTGCACTTCAGAGTCCCAGCCACCAGTCCTCAGGACCAAAGGAGGGCAGGGAACCTGGCCTACATGGAGATTCAGCTCAGGACTCTGCCAAGGTGGACAGACCCTCCAACTCCAAACCTTTATGCCTCTCCAACCCTAGAGGTTTACCCCCGAGAAGGTCAGCCTACCTCTGGCAAGAAGATCACAATGCAATACTGAACGCAAAGCACTGCAGATGCTGGAAATGTCTGGACCATCCAGACACAAGCCCCCCCCATTCAAAGCCAATGAACTCCACTGCCAAGCAACCAGCGATGGAACCTGCAAGAATACTGTGACGTAGTCAGAGGGTGAGGAAGTAGAAAACATACCAAAGTCATTTCTATGGCATGCGTGATACTGGACTGTACATTATTTTGCATTTCTTTTATGAATATCACTGCTTTGATCTTACATTTGAATGCTTATCTTCCTGTGTAGCCTTGACTGTAACCATGCCAGGACAAAGCATACTTCCATTGTCACACACAATGTATTGTGGATGTATATCTGTGGTGAGAACCTGCCATATCAACTGGAAGCAAGAGCAATAGGGCATCTACAGGGCAATGGATCCTGTTGATATCTTAGACCCACCATCTGCAACATTTTTATTTTATCATGTACAAATGCATATCATTCAGTCGTGATATATGCAAAACACACAGGAAGGGACAGTGCATACAGATGGCCAAGGATTAGGAGCCCTGCAGTACTGAGTCCAGTACAGTCAGTGGTTCTGCGCGTAATGACGGAAAGTGCTCTTTGGCAACTGGTTTCCATTCTCTGCCTAAGCATACAAGTGAGTCCCCAAATATTCAAATTCCCTTCCTGTTAGCCCTTCCTGTAAGCCTCTTGGACTCCCCAGATCTCCATCCAACCCTTCAACAACAGCCTGCACCTGCCCAACATATGCCGTCTACCCTGGCATTTGAGGTGACCATGTGAAGTGTGGTCACTGCATTGAGAGATCAAACTAGGTAGCCCTGGACGAGAAGTGCCCAGACTGCCAGCTGACATCTGTACATCTCCCCAGCTGGGTTAGCCCAAGGTTCCTGGACTAGCCACTATGAAGCCAAGGACTGAACCATGGCCTATTTTCTGGACTGGAGATGTATGAACTCCCTCACCACAATTACCTTAACTGGATACCTGACCCTGGCCAGTCCCCTGGACTGGCATAAGACAGTGTTGACTTACTGTGACAGAAGCCCCTGACTGACAGATGTCTCCATGACCTTCAGTGACTTTGAGGCAAGGCTGCTTCTTTGCTTCACATTCAATGCATTTGTCACATAAGCACATGGTACCAGTGTGAGATTGATGTAGCTCACGGCTACATGATGTCCATCCCCTTGACGGAGGACTGCTGACCAGTAAGACAAGCTGCCGGGTTATGTGACTGCACTAATTTGATGGTAAGGCAAGGTAAGTATGGTGCAACCATGTAAGCAGGTTCTAAATGAGCATACAATAAGAGGGTAAAAGATGCCCTGAGATGCAGCCCAGTCTAACCCATGAGCCGGGAGCCTGTCTCTACGCGCCTACTTTGACTTTTCCGAAGGAAAATGAGACAACACAGCCACTGACAAACAAAATAAAAAGTGCCAAGAACTCTCAGTGAAGCAAATTGAAATGCACCAACTCTCCCCAGCCTTCAATGGAGACACACTTTGAGGCAGATTGGTGAAACTATCTCACAGGCTTTCTCTGCAAAGTACACAGATATTGGGGTGAGGTGGAGTGGGGTCGGGTAGGAAGGTATAGGACAGGGAACTGTGAAAATGTGTAAGTTTTGCCCATAATCAGTGAGCATAAAGACTTGGAAGAGGTGTTGTGGAGTAAGCGATCAATAAACCTTTACTCTACCAGTAGCTGCAGACTATATGCAAAAGGAGTGATGTCACCAATGATGACAAATCACATGGAACTGGAGCCTGAATTTATAAAATTCCATTTCTGACCACCTCTTGTATTTAACTCTGTTTAATCAAGTCTGTTAATATTCTCTCAAATGAGTGCAGTGCTATACTTAATACAAGAACATTCGTGAATGTTCTACAAGTGATTTATAACAGGACTGTTTATGCAGCAAACTAAGAAATTCAAGATCAACATTCAATGAGACAGTGACAGTTCAAGGAGTAGGCAGTTGCATATGATAAAGGATATTCAGAACCACCAGTTGACAAAAAGTGAACTGACGTGACACATGATAATGGGTTTTCTACGTAAAAGTGTGAAATGCAATGACATCACTGATTGCTCTGGGGGAAACAGAGGCTTGTGCTAAATTGTGAAGGTGTTTTGGCAAAAGAGTAAGGGCATCACAATTTGATGGAAAATTTGACAGGCTGAAAGATCATTCCCAAGAAACATGTCTGTGACAGCACAACAAAGGGAAAAAGTCAAATGTAGATATTGTGTGCATGTTTTTGATGAATGTTTACATTTAAATCCCACACAAAGTGCAGGCAATTGCATCCATTTCTTCTGGGTGTAATGGCATGTGCATTTGGATGTTTCAGTTTAATACCACTACTCACATCAGCAAAAAAAATCCTGCCTTGAGCCATTGATTTTTAAGCTACTGAAGAGAATCATCAGAATGTCATGGCTCTGGATGACAGAATTTAAACTATACAGGCACTAGTTAGATCCACCTGGAATAGTTTTGAGACCCTGATCTGGAGAAAGATATATTGGCATTGGAGGCAGACCAGAGAAGGTTTATTGGCTGATCCCAGGTTTAGAGAGATTGTCTTAGAAGGAACTGTTAAATAGACTAGGACTGTATTTATTGGAGTTTAGAAGAAAGAGAGGATATTTTGTTGAAACCTCTAAGATATTTACAGTGCTTGACAGGGTAGATGCTGAAAGATTGTTCCTCATGGTGAACTGTCCAGGACTGAGGGCATAATGTTAGAATCACCCATTTATGACAGAGATGAGGAGCATTTTTTTCTCAAAGGGTAGTGAATCTATGGAATTCTCCATCACAGAGCGCTGTTGAGATTGGGTCATTAAACATATTCAAGGCTGAAATAAGCAGATTTTTAATCACGAAGGTTAAAGAGGGTTATGGAGAAAAAAAACGGGAAAGTGGAGTTGTAGATCATTAGATCCATGAATGGTGGAACAGATTTGATAGGCTTAATGGCCCACTCCTGCTTCTATTTTCTATGTTTCTAAAACCAGGATTTCGAAGGAAAAGTAGGCCATTCAGCTCGTCACGCCCGCTCCACCTTCAATATAATCATAAGTGATCACCTTGGACTGAAATGTGTCAAATAACATTTATTCCACACAAATGCCAGGTAATGACCATTTCCAATAAGACACAATCTAATCACTGCTATTGATGTTCAGTGGCTTTCAGTGGCATTACCATTACTATTATCAACATCCGGCGTGGTGGTAGTGGTGGTGGGTGTGTTATTATTGACCAAAAACTCAAGCAAACTCACCAGATAAATAGAGTGGCTACAACAGCAGGTGAGAGTCTAGGAATGATGCAGCAATGTGCCTCTGCACTCCACAAAGCCTGTCAATAATCTACAAGGCACAATTCAGGACCATGATGGAATACTCCCCACTAGCCTGGATGGGTGCAGCTGCAACCACATTGTCATCATCAAGGTTAGCACTACATCCAGTACGTATTATCTGCAAGGTGCACTGGAGAAATTTATCAAAGATGCTTAGACAGCATTTTCCCAACCTGTGACCACTACCATCTGGAAGGATAAAGGAAGAAGATATATGGGAATACCATCACCTTCATGTTCTCCTCCAGGCCACTCAAAATCCTGACTTGGAAACATTGCCGTTCCTTCAGTGACACTGGATCAAAATTCTGGAATTCCTTCACTAAGGGCATTGTGGGTCAACCTACAATACATGGCCGACAGCAGTTTAAGGACGCAGCTCACCACCAGCTCCTCAAGTGATGGGCATTAAAATGTTGACCCAGTCACTGGTACCCATCTTCCATGAGCGAATAAAAAATACAACTCCGTTCCCTATTCCTGCTTTCTCCTCATAATATTTGATCCATTCAGCCTTTAGAAATATATCCAACTCCTTCTTCAAAACAATCAATGTTTGGCCCTCAACTGTTTTCTGTGGCAGAGCATTCCACAAGCTCGCACTCTCACTAATCCTCCACCAAAGCTCCTCTGATTATGCCTTTACCTTATTAATCAATATTTCTACCTGACAAGGGCCCAGTAAGGGGTGTATTTTAAGGTCCATTAACAGGGCTCTAGTTGGCTCACTGTTCCAGGAATGGGAGGAATGGGATGGGGTTGTTGTGCCTGGGCCAAGGGCTAGAGGTGAGAATTGCTTCGAGGTGAGAAATCCAGAGTAGATTGCTTGTGATTTCTGGCCTTTTCTACCATTTTCTTTGGTAAAGGGAAAATAATGAAGTGGGGCTAATTGGTTCTCTCTTTTCAAGAACTTTCACAGGCATAATAGACCGAATTGTCTCCTTCTTTTACTGGTTGATTTTATGATGAACAAAACAGAAAACATTAACATGGACAAACATACCCCTTTAAATAAAAACCGAAAATGCTGGAAAAACTCAGCTGGTCTGGCTGCATCTGTGGAGAGAGAAAGAAATACATTGAGTCTAATATGACTCTTCTGAACTGAAAAGTGGTTTAATGCAGTCAAAAATGAAGGAGAACAAGTTGAACAAAGGAGAAAGTTGGGGAGGTAATATGCTGTCATGTCACAGAATAAAAAGCAAAGGGAATGGTAATGTTTATAATGAAACTTTGGTCCAGAGTAATTATTAACAGCAGACTAAAGGATATAATTTTAAATAGAATATCAGCACAGTGCTGGAAATTCTCTGAACAATGACCGGGACAAATGGGTGAAGCAACTTAAAAAATAAAGAACTTTCTTACTTGGTTTCCACCTAAACTGTAAAGAAAGGATCATGTTAAACACAAAAAAAACTGTGAATGTTGGAAATCTGAAACAAAAGCGATGCAGAGGTCTGGCAGCATCTGTGGAGAGAGAAATAGTGTTTATGTTTCAGTTCCAGAGATCCTTCTTCAGAACAAATGTTAAACAAATGTTCCAGACTAAATGTGTGATCTTGCTTCCCAAGAGATTTAATGAAAACCTCAAATAAGCAAAATCAGGAACTGAGATGGCAAAACAGGTAACTCCAATAATCCATCAGATCATTTTGGTTGTGTCTCTTGTTGTAGAAAAATGTTATATTTCTCCTTTTGCTATAAAGGTATTAGTGATCTCAGTTGTCTTCTCAAAATCATTTTGCCTCTGTTTTTCTTCCCTTTCTCTCTATATTGTTTTTTTTCTAAGAGAACAACACATGCCTCTTGCCCAATCTTTACCCTTCCTAGTGAACTCAGGGAGCCCACACAATTAGTTCTGTACCAGCCAGGCAACTGAGAGGCAGAGGCCGCCTACTAAGCTATTTTCATTTGTCATCAAAGCTGCATTTAAAGGCTGGTGCTGGGATAATCAAATACATAGAAGGAGTTGGGGGCAGGAAGAGGAACTGGCAATGATTTTGTTTACCACAGAGAACTGCTTAATGGTTTCCTCATAGCCTCAACTTCCCAGATATTAAAAGTGGATATCCATGCATTCTCTTCCTTTCTCTCCTGCCGTTACTGAAAACCCTCCCTGGTAAGTTAAAGTTTCTGGATGGTTCCATAATCAGTTTCACTGAAGGGAAATATGTAATTTCAGAATGATAAATATCCAGTAGAACACTTTTTATTCACTTCAATTATTTGCTGAAACAGTTTCTAATAATACAATGATTAAAATAGTTCTTCTAAAACATGTGAACAGAATGATGGCTGACCCTAAATCAATGGTTATTACTACTGCTCTTAGTTTCATTGAAAAGTCACCTTTCTGACAAGAAGGCAGGATGCATGTCTAAAATCATTTGATGCGGTGCATAATCATAACAAACTAATTTTACTATGTCAGCTTTCTGACTTTGCTTCGAAAGGGATTTTAGGTACAGTCCGGCTCGGCAAGGGTCAGACATTCAGGTCTGCAGTGTTGGTGCCAGCATTGACCAGCAAGAACATGACTTCTCGGACAAAGTCTAATACCAAAACCTTTAATCCTGACAGAAATATTTGCAGTCAAACACATTTTCCTTACACGCAGTGCAGAATGAGCCATGCAATCACAAAACTTTATAGAACTCTATACACATGCCTATATATCTTCCTCCAACAATTATGTTACCTTAAGTTGATAACCCACTTCCTTGAGAGTTAAAATATGATCATATATTGTGTTGGTTTGTGAGAGAAAGATTGAGCTTGTACTTCAGGTGTAAAATAAACTGTGAGGCAAGGCCCATCATTCTAACTGAATAAACACCGTTTGGATAAAATGATTAGTAGACAAAAGATTATATGGGGAAAAATCCTTTGATGCGACTCACATGAATGAATCTGAAAGCCTGCAGCTCCTATGATTGTACTTTAACAAACTAAAAACTAGCAACCAGTACAGAGGTTGATACTATGGTCTTCAATGAAAAACCCCACAACTTTATAATCTGTTCAAACCTCTGCATTGTGGAGTGCTAACAGCAGCTATCTATGGATTTGTAGCAATTGAGCTAAAATTGCGCACAAACCTTAAATCCATAGCAAACACACTCTCACTACACAGGAGAAGAAATAACACCAGAGAGAAAGGCCAGCTGTAATCCATCATCACATTTCCACCATTCACAGTTCATGGCAGAAGCAAATGATGAGACACATTGCAGGGCTACACCAACGAAGAGGACATGTTTGTCTTTCAAATAAATAAAAACAGCTTTTCACTTGCTGCTTGTGCTCTGTTTGTCTTTATGCCTTGGGTCCCCTCATTCAGACACGAAAGTGAAAGGCAAATCTGTGCACATAACTGGGAGAGCCAAATGACTTCCAACAATGGCACTGACATTTCCAAACACCAGCAAAATCCAAAAAGGGCAGCGATTTCCAGACATAATGCTCCAACTGTGACAACGATATTTTTGAAGATAGACCAGCTGTGAAAAGTAGGTTTCAATATCTTTAAAGAAAAACTCAGATGTGAATTTCTAGTGAGCAGTTTAATCCCACTTGTTTGGAAATATTTTTAACCAACATGTTCAGGCATGTAATGAAACATGTCTGGAGCAGGTGGGACCTATACCACGATCTCTGGCCTAGAGGTAGGAAAACTGGCATCTGCTAACAATATTACAGTCACTCCTACTGTTGTATCCTTTCCCTTAGAAATGTTAATTTTGGCAAATAAGACTTCGACCACTTCTTTGGTGTATTGCTGAAAAACTGTGGTCAAACAAGTATCTCCATTATTGGCGTGGTGGAATCAAGCAGCATAAAATATGAAGGCTTGTGGTCACTTTCACAATCTCTGCATGTGCCACTTCTGTGGTGAAACTTGCTGGAGATCACAGTGAGGAAGTAACATAACAATCACTGCAACCCTTATGTGTCAGAGCTGATGACTGCAACCTTGTGGCACAGTGGCACAGTGGTTAGCACTGCTGCCTCACAGCACCAGAGACCCGGGTTCAATTCCCGACTCAGGAGACTGACTGTGTGGAGTTTGCACATTCTCCCCGTGTCTGCATGGGTTTTCTCCAGGTGCTCCGGTTTCCTTCCACAGTCCAAAGACCCTGCAGGTCAGGTGAATTGGTCATGCTAAATTGCCCGTAGTGTTAGGTAAAGGGGTAAATGTAGGGGTATGGGTGGGTTGCGCTTCGGCGGGTCGGTGTGGACTTGTTGGGCCGAAGGGCCTGTTTCCACACTGTAAGTAATCTAATCTAATCTAATCTTGTCAGATATAAATCTGACGTGGAGGTGCCAGTGTGGGACTGGGGTCGACAAAGTTAAAAATCACACAATATCAGGTTATAGTCCAACAGGTCTATTTGAAAGTATTCTGATCCCACTCCACAGCTACCTGATGAAGGAGCAGCGCTTTGAAAGCTAGTATTTGCAAATAAACCTGACTATAGCCTGGTGTTGTGTGAGATGTAACTCTGGCTGTCAATTTTGGCTAAAGTATGTGACTCCCTGATCAGAGTTATTTTATCAGCAAGCTCTTCAGAAGCTACTGGTCCATAGCTCCCTTCTCCAAATCGAGCGCTGCAACAGAAGTTACAAGTGGAATCTGCATACTGTCAAAGTTTTTGCTGTAAATGAAATTGTAGCTATCAGGGACACTGAAAAGTGAGAAGGTTAGTTAAAAATAGCCTTGCAGTGCAAAATAAAGTGGTTTTGAAGAAGGGTCATTGGATCCGAAACATTAATTCTGCTGTTGCTCCATAGAGGCTGCCAGAAATGTTGAGTTTTTCCATCAATTTCTGATTTTATTTATGATTTCCAGCATCTGTAGTTCTTTAGTTTTAGTTTGTTAAAAATTATCCACTTACTTGGGATGCCTTCTGTGCTGAAGATTCTTGGATGTTCAATTGGATGGAACGTATTTGGATTTCCAAAAGGCATTCAGAAAGTACCATATGTTAGGTTGCTGAATAAGATCAAGGCCCATGGTATTGTAGGCAGAATATTACCATGGATAGATAATTGTATAACTAATAGAAGACAGAGAGTTAGGCTATGGGTACATTTTAAGAACGGTGAACTATAACTGGTGGAGTGCCATGGGAAGCAGTGTTGGGGGCCACAATTATTTACAATATATATGAATAATTTGGATGATGGAAATGAATGTACCATTGCCAAGTTTGCAGATGACTCAAAAATAGGTGGGAAGGCAAGTAAGGAGGATGACCCGTGGAGTCCTCTGAGAAGTATGGACAGGTTAACCGATTAGGCAAAAGCATGGCAGATGGAGCACAATATGGATAAACATGAGGTTATACACTTTGGCAGGAAGAATAGAACAGCTGAATGATATTGAAATGGGGGAAACTGCTTAATGCTATAGAATAGAGCGATTGAGTGTCCAAGTGCATGAATCACAAAAAAGCTAGCATCCAAGTTCAGCAGGTGGTACAACAGGCAAATGGAATGTTGGCCTTTATTTCAAAGGGAATAGAGTATAAAAATAAGAAGGTCTTGCATAAACTAGTCAGACCACAGTTGGAATACTGTAAACAATTTTGGACCGGTTATGTAAGAAAGGATAAGAGGAAGATTGAAGGGAGTCCAGAGCAGATTTACCAGGCTGGTCCTAGATATGGAGGGACTTTTTTATGAGGATAGGTTGAGTAGGTTTGGCTTGTATTCATTGCAGTTTAGAAAAAGTGACCCTATTGAAACATATCCAATAGGGGGATTGATAGGGCAAATGTGAAGCGCTTTTTTCCCCTTGTGGGATAGTGTAGAACCAGAGGGCATAACCTCAGAACAATGAGTCACCTATTTAAGACAGAGATGAAGAGGATTTTATTCTCTGAGAAGGTGGTGAATCTGTGGAAATTATTAACAAAAGGGGCTATCAAGCCTGGGTTGTTAGCTATTTTCAAGGCAGAGATAGACAGATTTCTAATCAGCAATAGAATTGAGGGTTAAGAGGATAAGGCAGGAAAGTGGAGTTGAAGGTTATCAGATCAGCCATGATCTCATTGAACGGCACAGAGATTTGATGGGCCTATTGGCCTACTTCTGCTCTGACTTCCAATGTCTTATGAAATCCACAAATCTAGGGCTGAAGATAACCACGCCAACTTTTGCAACAGTCAGTGTGCCATGTTCTGTGATACAAGTGCTAAGCAGCATAGCCAAACACTTTGACAGTTCCTGTGAAAAGGTGAGTATGTAAGTTAAGTGTAGGGTTAGCATGGCAGTTTGTTGGTAGGATAGAGCACCAGATGATGATACAGATAGTGTGCCAGGTTGGTATTGTACCAGATGGTCGAGATTTATAGAGAGTCAGTGAGTGAGGTGCCAAGTGAGTGGGGTGGTATGTGCCAAGTGGATAAAATGTAAGTGTGCCAGGGAAATGAATGCATGTCAATGGGAATGAAAACAGAAATTTCTGGTGCAACTCAAAAGATCTGGTGGCAGAGAAAGCAGAGTTAATGTTTTGAGTTCAATCCTGTGAAAAGGGTAGATTGGAGGTTGGGAGTGTTGGGACCAATAGTGGGGAGTGCGGGGGCAGTGTGCTTTATCCAACAGATAGGTGACATGACCTGATTAAGAGTTATCAGACTGGTAGGTAGGAGAGAGGGTGTCGATTCTGCAGGGATCGGGCTGACAGAGTAGGAGTAATGAGTTGAGAGTGGGGTGCTGGAAAAGCACAGCACGTCAGGCAGCATCCAAGGAGCAGGAAAATAGACATTTTGGGCAAAAGCCTTTAATCAGGAATGAGGCTGGGAGCCTCGGGGGTGGAGAGTAGGAGTAACTTCAGTGTAGGTGGGGGGTTGTTGGGGGTATACATTGGGCCATGGTCCAGAATGGAGTGAGGAGTGTTGGGTCCAACAGGTGTCACAGGTAAGAGACAGTGTCAGTTCCAGGTTGTGTCAGGAGAGTGAAGGGGGAAGTGTCAGCTTCAGGAGTAGTCAGACTGGCGTGGGGGTTGAGGAGCAGTGGGTTTTCTGATCTGGAGTTGTTTAGACTGAAGTGGGTTCAGGGAAAGACATTGGACTGGCATTTGATTGTCCAGGAGATTTTGGATGTCTGGGGAACTGTAGTTTGTTGGGGGCAGGGAGGGGTGGTGCTAAGTTGGGGAGGATCAGTTTTATAGTTACTCAGGAGTTGGAGTAGATTTTTAATTCTCCAAATTGTCCTAGCCGTATATCAAGTCCGCCAAAAACCTCTGAATTCTTCACCTTTATTGGACTCATAGAGAGTTCCAGATATAGGGGAATGGCCTATTGTTTAATTCACACAGAGTCAGCTCCATCTGAGATTCCACAGAATCCTGACATGTATCTCCAGTCTGTGCTTCTCCAATGACTCTCTGGCTATCAGAATATCTGTGTCATCATTGAAATAAGTGTCGGAGTGTCACTGTTGAAATAACCCCATATTATTTTAGAACACATACCAATCCAAATTGAGTGACAACCATCAGATTAGATTACTGGTCAGACAGGTTAGATGCTGAGATGGTTTATTCTTTTGTGGGAGGTATCTAATACAAGGGGCTTGATTTAAATGCAAGTGGCCTTCCATGGAAGACAGAGATAAGGGGTCATTTCTTCCCTCAGAGGATCACGAGTCTTTGGAATTTTCTTCTCCAGATTTGTGATTCATAAGGGGAGTCAAGGGTTAAGGGGGACAGTGGACAAGAAAGTGAAGTTAAGGTGACAATCAGATCAGCCATAATCTTATTGAATGACAGTGCAGGCTCGATTCTATTGATGTCTGCACAGAAGAAAAATACCAGAATGGGACATACCTAAAAGCATCATAATTGCTATATCATCCAAATGTTTTGATCATAAGCATTTATCATGTATGTAACATGGTATCTGTGAAAATAATAATATGATTTCAATAATTGCTATAAACGTGCTTGCAGCTTTATATATCTGTTCTTATGTAGATATGATTAAACAGGCCTCTTCAGAATTATCTGTCTATCTTATGAAAGGTCAGAAAATGCACATGATGGAGCATCAGGTTTCACAGTCCTGGAGGCCAGTGCCTGTCATTCAAGCTTCCATGTGACTAGTTCAAGCACAGAATTGGCCGATAGCATTGTTGCCTATCGAAATGACCTTCATGAAAACATCTGAAGGGGAGCAGTAAAAATGGGACATGGTTCAGCAGCAGTGGCAAAGTGAGTAAGAGATTTTGTCCCTGACTGCTAATGCAGAAACATGTAAGAATCTCACAAATAAAAACAGACAAGAGGGAAGATACTTCCAAAGTTACTGAAGAAATGACAATGATTTTTAAAAAAATTGCTTGCATCCGAATTTAAGAATTAATCTGTGTTTCAGCATCTTGGAAATCGATGGCGGTGGGGTGGGGAAAGGAGCTCAGCTTTTTGGTGAACAGCCACCCCCTCCAATTTTCAGGGGAGATCTCAAATTAAGTTGCCAATGCTCCCCCAAGGACTTCAATAAATATATGTCACTGGAAGGCAACATGATTCAGCTATCAACCTATTGCAAAGCATTGGTCTTCCAATAACCCTGAATGTTGCCCCCACCCCCCCCACCACCCTTTAATCCTTACTGATGCAAAACGTGCCAATGGTCCCTACAGGAGAGAGAAGATTAGCTTATGTAAAGATGAGATGGCAGAGGGAGTGAATCTGGCAGTACAGATGTAGCGAATGAAAAAAGTAAAGAAAGAGGATTACAGTTTGAAACCCTAGATAAGATAGGAATTATCTTCTTAAACATTTGTGGGAGTATGAAAAGTTTCAATGTGCCAGATTCTGTTTCCTGGTGATTAAATCTAAATCCCCACAAATGCAACTGTAAAAGAACTAAGATTTATTCTTTGTGTCTCAGCAATCAAGTTCAATTTCAGTTGGCGTATTCAAAGAAATACTAATAAAAATCTGTTTGCACAGACGGATACATTCTAGTTATTAACATAGAATCTGAACACTACCAGATGTAAATCTAAAAATCGCTTGTAATTACCATTTAAAAGATGAATAAATTATGTTAAAAAGCGATCTGACACCTTCTGTTCTTTTGCTCTCACCATTTTTAAAAAAAAATCCACTGCAGTGATGCTATTTATGGTGAAGCAAGGCTTTCGGTCAGGTCAAAGTATCTTTGGTAATATCTCAGATTCGAATTCAATTAAATGCTATCAGTAATAGCAGTGATCAGTTGCAGCAACTGATGGTGAAGCAACATATGGCATCACAGAATGGTGGAATGCTGGTTCACATTGCATAGGGAATGCTATGAGAATTCCCATAGACAGAGTTCACAACTTTAAACAGTCAAACAGTGCATGGGAATATTTCCAGTTGTGACATTATGAGCGAATGAGAAATGAATGTTTTTTTCTACTTTGAAAAGAAAACCAACATTTTAATTTTAATGAATAAGGGGCACTGGGAGATATAGAAAATATATTGGAACCGAGTAAAAATACCCACACATGTAAACACGGATTACATATCTTGACTTTCTGTAATAGAGCAAAACATTTGTGATCTCTTTCCAGAGTTACACTCCTTGAATAGTTTTAGAACATCAAAAATCCCATGCAAAAACAAAGGTAGTTCTGACCGTTTCTAATGAAAAATCACCAAACATCAATTCCATACTGGACTTTAGATTGGAGGTGGGCAGTCCTGTGCTAGTCGCCCAGCATGTTGACTGCTGAGTGCAATTTTTTATACAGGCAATGTCTCAGGGAGGCGCACTGTTGCTGAGAAGCAGCGGGAGTTACCCAGCTTATCACTAATTCAATTCAATCAACTATTTTCCCACATCTGCAGTTTTCACTGGTGTTCCTGCACTGAGCTAGAGTAGACCTTGTCTAAGCAGATAAGGTGGCTGCACAGTAGGAGGCTATTGAATGAAGCATCAGGCTTTTTTTCTATTCAAAAGACAAAGGAGAGGCCAGGCTAGTTATAGACTTACCGCCGAAATAGCTGAGTTGTCATAAAGAATGAGGGGGTAATTAGAAGTTTTTAAAACTTTTATACAAATCCATTGTAGTTTGTAGGTAGTAGTCATCTGTAGTTGGCAGTTGACTGAAATCGAGCACTTCAGTTCTGTGGTTGCCAGCCTTACATGGGATATTTTCAAGGGTTCCAGTGAAAGAGCAGCTTAGTTAAAAACCAGCTGAGATAAGATTCTCATTAAGCAAGTCAGCTAGTCCTTTTATGTTATGAGCATACAGATTCAGTAACAATGTGGTAGTGCTCATACCTTCAGGCTGGAAGCCTTAGATTCAAGTACCATCTGCCCCAGACATGTCAAAATACACCTTCACAGCTTGATTTAAATTTTAAAAATCAGCGAGCAAACTTAATTTGACCTGGGACAAGGGGTGTGGAGTTTTGTGTAAGAATGTCTAAATGCTTATTTTGGACAAATTTAATTTAGTTTGTAGTTGGCATTAAATTGAAATCCACAGCTTAAATTCTTTAGTTGCCATAGTCAAACAGGGTTTTGTCAAAGGTTCTAGTAAATGATAAACTAAGACCTAGCTGAAACTGGATCCTCGTTAAGTGTGTCAAATGGACTTATATTAGGAGCATCTAAAACTAATCCGTTCTGAAGAAGCATCATACTGGACTCAAAGTATTAACTCTGTTTCTCTCTCCACGGATGTTGCCGGAACAGCTTAGTTTCGCTAGCGCTCTCGGGGTTTGTTATAATACTAGCCAACTTAATGTGACTTACAATGAAGTGCTAGAGTTAAGTGAGTCAGGCAATTAAGGGGAGGAAGGGAAAGAGGCATTCTATAGCATTTGCTTTTGCTGAATCTTTTCAGTTTCCTTAAGGTGATTCTTATTCTGCTACAGGAGAAGGAACGTAATTTTGATGAATATATCAGGTTAGCGATTAAGGTTTATTCTTTTCTTAACAAAATTATAATTGAATTTAAAGTTGAAAACATTAATTAAGGAATTGCTTTGAACATGTAAGGATGGCAGGACATGAGGATATGCCAACAACTGTAACCTCTAGCTTCTATGCTCCAGAGCAAACATGTCTGGTGAGTGTTTGAAATTTGTGCAGTTTAGTGTAAATTGGCATATGATAAATTAGGTTAAAGAGATGAATACATGGTTCAAAGACTGATGTGGTAGAAATGTGTTCCTGTTCATTGAGTATGGACACCAATAGTAGGGAAAGTGCGATCTGTGCCAATGATACCATCTCCACCTGAATTGTGCTGAGGTAAGTGCTCATGCAACGAGACATCAAAGGAAGTAAAGAGGATATAAAATGATTAGTGAGGGCAAGAGAATCTCATTAAGTGAGTTAGCAAGGCCTTTAGTGTGGAAAAATGAGATAAGTCTAATAGCAGAGTTAAAAAACTAACATCCAAGATCATGGAGTAATCAGGAAGGCAAATGGAATCTTGGCCTTTATTTCAAAGAGAATGGGAGAGAAAGTCAGGAGGTTTTGCTAAAATTGGACAAGGCACGAGTTAGACCACAGCGTGGTTAACTGAATAGTTTTAGACCAGTAACCTAGGGAAAGATATACTGGCATTGAGGCCATCCATAGGAGGTCCAGGTATGGAGGGACTGCCTCATGAGGAATGGTTGAGTAGGCTGGGCTTATACTCAATGGAGTTTAGAAGAGGTGACCTTACTGAAACATAAAAGATATTTAGGGATCTTGACAGGTAAACTCAGAGAGTTTTTTCTATCCCTTGTGGGGGCAACATCATCTCAGAACAATGAGTCACCTATTTAAGACAGAGATGAGAAGGATAGTTTTTCTCTGAATCTGTAGAAATCATTACCACTGAGGACTTTTGAGGCTGGGTCATTAAGTACATCCAATGTGAGATAGACAGATCTGTAATCAGCAGTGGAATTATGAGTTATCGGCAAAAGACAGAGAAAAGGGTGTTGAGAAATATTGGATCAGATATAATCTCATTGAATGGAAGAGCAGACTCGATGGCCTACTTCGACTCTTATGTTTTATCGCCTAAAAGATGTTTGAAATAACTCCAGAGAGAATGGTATCCTGTCGCCAAGACCCCTTTATTTACATGGAGTGAGTCCTTGATACTGAGCCAGCTCCCTCAGAGCCAGCTCTCAAGGTAAGCAGGATTTCTGATACTCCCGCTTATTTCTGTCAATTCATATTCATATGATGTCCATCTGGCTGACCTCATTACAATGTTAATATAGGAAATGGTAGAAACTATGACAGGAAGTGGGAGAGACCACACTAATAAATAAGATTGGGATGTACAAGGCAAGTAAAACTATACAATTACTGTCACTGCATCTGAATTCACACAGCATTTGAAACAAAATGGATGAACTGATTACAAATAGAAATGAAAAAGTACAATCTGATTACCATTGCAGAGACATGAATGCAGGATGACATGGATTGAGACCTGAACTTTAAAGGGTAAGGACATATGTGAAGATTAAAGGAGCAAAAAAGTGGAAGGCAGGTTCTGTTAATTAATGATGGCATCAGCATAACGGTGAGGAATTACCCAAGTCCAAAAGATCCAAGACATGGAACATATTTGAGTGGAGATGAGCAATGATAAAGGCAAGAGGTCATCAGTGGGAGTCATGTACAGGCCTCCTAACTGTAACCATGCTACAGCATGGGGCATAAAGACAGCAATATTGAGAAACTGTCATAAAGTAATGGCGGATTTAAATTTATACACTGATTAGAAATACTGGGAAAATGTAGCTTTACTAAAGAATTAATAGAATACATCAGAATAGTTTCTCAGAACAGTACATTCGGCAGGTGATAAGCGGGCAAGATTTGCGAGAACATTACATATGACCAGCTGAGAGCAGGGTCGCTGCACATGGTCCGACAGCACGCTGCAGATCCCAGTCCGCTCCAGGCATTCAGTCCACTCAGTACCAGCAGTCAGCTGCTACAAGGTAAATTATGACTCCTACCCCTGCTGGAGGCTGTGCCAGGGAATCACTACATGCACGGTGCTGTTCCAGACCCACTGGCCAAACACTGCTGTTCCAGACTCACTGCCCACACACTGCTGTTCCAGACTCACTGCCCACACACTGCTGTTCCAGGACCCACTGCCCACACACAGCCGTTCCAGACTCACTGCTCAAATACTGCTGTTCCAGACTCACTGCCCACACACTGCAGTTCCAGACTCACTGTCCACACACTGCTGTTCCAGACTCCCTGCCTAAATACTGCTGTTCCAGGACTCACTGCCCACACACTGTTATTCCAGACTCATTGCCACGCACTGTTGTTCCTGATTCACTGCCCACACACTGATGGTCCAGGACTCAATGCTCAGACACTGCTATTCCAGGACTCACTGTCCACACACTGCTGTTCCAGATGCACTTCCTGCACACTCCTGTTCCAGAACTCAGTGCCCATACACTGCTGTTACAGACCCACTGCGTACACACTGCTATTCCAGGACTCACTGGTCACACACTGCTGTTCCAGGACTCACTGCACACACACTGCCATTCCTAACCCACTGCCAACACATTGCTATTGCAGAACTGACTGCACACACACTGCTGTTCGAGACTCACTGCATGCACACTCCTGTTCCAGACTCACTGCCCAAATACTGCTCTTGCAGAGCTGGTGCCCACACACTGCTGTTCCAGACTCACTGCCCAAATACTGCTCTTGCAGAGCTGGTGCCCACACACTGCTGTTGCACGACTCACTGCCCAGGCACTGCTATTCCTGACCTACTGCTCTCACACTGTTGTTCCAGACTCACTGCCTACACACTGCTGTTCCAGACTCACTGCCTGCCCACTGCTGTTCCAGACCCACTGCACGCACAGCTGTTCCAGGACTCAATGCCCACATATTGCAGTTTCAGATAAACTGCCCGCGCAATATAGTTCCAGAACATCTGCACACACTGATTACTGTTCCAGGACTCACACACACACTCTGCTGTTCTAGGACTCACTGCCCACACACTGCTGTTCTACAACATCTGTACACACACTGCTGTTCCAGACTCACTGCACCCACACTGCTGTTCCAGCACTCACTGCTCACACACTGCTATTCCAGTCTCACTTCCCACTCACTGCTGTTCCAGATTCACTCCACACTGCTATTCCAGTCTCACTTCCCACTCACTGCTGTTCCAGACTCACTGCCCAAACTCTGCTGTTCTAGCCTCACCGCACACACACTGCTGTTCCTGGACTCACTGCCCAAATTCTGCTCTTGCAGAGCTGGTGCCCACACACTGCTGTTGCACGACTCACTGCCCACGCACTGTAGTTCCAGAATATCTGACACACACTTTTGCTCCAAACACAAACCCACACTGACTACTGTTCCAGGACTCACTGCCCACACACTATTGTTCTACAACATCTGCACACACACTGCTGTTCCAGAACTCACTGCACACACTGCTGTTCCAGATTCACTTCCTGCACACTCGTGTTCCAGGTCACAGTGCTCACACACTGCTGTTCCAGACTCACTGCATCCACACTGCTCTTCCAGAATTCACTGCCCATTTACTGCTGTTCCTGACTCACTGCCCATACTGTGCTGTTCTAGACTCACTGCACCCACACTACTGTTGAAGGACTCACTGCACACACACTGCTGTTCCAGAACTCACTGCACACACACTGCTGTTCCAGATTCACTTCCTGCACATTCGTGTTCCAGGTCACAGTGCTCACACACTGCTATTCCAGTCTCACTTCCAACTCACTGCTGTTCCAGATTCACTCCCCACACAATGTTGTTCCAGATTTTCTGCCCACACACTTGTGGGCAGACACAATGTCCATAAAATGCTGTTACAGACCAAGTCCCACATACTGTTGTTCCAGACTCACTGCACACATAAACTGCAGTTCCAGGAATCACTGCACACACACTGCTATTGCAGACCTCACTGCCCAAACACTGCTGTTCCAGGATTCACTACACACACACTGCTGTTCCAGACTCACTGCCCACACACTGCTGTTCCAGACTCACTGCCCACACACTGCTTCTCGAGGATTCATTGCCCAATCTCTGCTATTCCAGGAATCACTGCCACATATTGCTGTTCCAGGACTCACTACCCACACACTGCTCTTCCAGACTCACTGCTCAAATTCTGCTATTCCAGGACTCAATGCCCACACACTGCTGTTACAGGATTCACTGCCCACACTGTGCTGTTCCGGGACTCATTTGCCGACACACTGCTGTACAAGGACTCACTGCCCACACACTGCTGCTCGAGGACTCACTGCCAACACTCTGCTGTTCCAGACTCACTGACAATTTACTGCTGTTCCAGGACTCACTGCCCACACATTGTTGTTCCAGGATTCACTGCCCACACACTGCTGTTCCAGACTTACTGCCCGAACACTGCTGCTCCAGGACTGACAGCCCACACACTGCTGTTCCAGACTCACTGCCTACACAATGCTGTTCCAGGACGCACTGCCCACACACTGCAGTTCTAGACTCACACCCAAAGACTGCTGTACCAGGACTCACTGCCCACACACTGCTGCTCGAGGACTGACTGCCCACGCACTACTGTTCCAGACTCACTGCCAACACACTGCTGTTCCAAACTCTCTGCCCACACAGTGCTGTTCCAGGACTCACTGCCCACACACTGCTGTTCCAGGATACACTGCCCACACACTGCTGTTCCAGACTCACTGCCCACACACAGTTGTTCCAGGACTCACTGCCCACACACTGCTTTTCCAGGACTCACAGCCCACACACTGCTGTTCCAGACTCACTGCCCACACACTGCTCTTCCAGAATCACTGCACAAACACTGCTGTTCCGGGACTCACTGCCCACACACTGCTGTTCCAGACTCACGGCCAATATACTGCTGTTCCACACAAACTGCCCACACACTGCTGCTCCAGACTCACTGCCAACATACTGCTGTTCCAGACTTACTGCCCACACACTGCTGCTCGAGTACTCACTACCAACACTCTGCTGTTCCAGACTCACTGCCTACACAATGCTGTTCCAGGACGCACTGCCCACACACTGCAGTTCTAGACTCACACCCAAAGACTGCTGTTCCAAACTCTCTGCCCACACAGTGCTGTTCCACGACTCACTGCCCACACACTGCTGTTCCAGGAAACCCTGCCCACACACTGCTGTTCCAGACTCACTGCCCACACACAGTTGTTCCAGGACGCACTGCCCACACACTGTTTTTCCAGAACTCACTGCCCAAACACTGCTGTTCCAGACTCACTGCCCACACATTGCTGTTCCATGACTCAATGCCCACACACTGCTGTTCCAGACTCACTGCCCACACACTGCTGTTCCTGGACGCACTGCCCACACACTGTTGTTCCAGACTCACACCCAAACACTGCTGTGCCAGGACTCACCTGCCTACACACTGCTGTACAAGGTCTCACTGCCCACACACTGCTGCTCGAGGACTGACTGCCGACACACTGCTGTTCCAGACTCACAGCCCACACACTGCGTTCCAGACTCACAGCCCACACACTGCTGCTTGAGGACACTCTGCAAACACACTTCTGTTCTAGACTCACTGCCCAAACACTGCTGTTCGAGGACTCAGTGCCCAAACACTGCTGTTCCAGACTCACTGCCCACACACTGCTGTTCCAGACTCACTGCCCAAACACTGCTGTTCCAGGACCCAATGCCCACACATTGTTGTTCCAGGACTCACTGCCCACAAACTGCTGTTCCAGACTCACTGCCAACATACTGCTGTTCAAGACTCACTGCCCAAACACTGCTGTTCGAGACTCACTGCCCACACACTGCTGTTCCAGACTCACTGCCCAAACACTGCTGTTCCAGACTCTCTGCCCAAACACTGCTGTTCCAGGACTCACTGCCCACACACTGCTGCTCCAGAGCTCACAGCCCACACACTGCTGTTCCAGGACTCCCTGCCCACACAGTGCTGTTCCAGACTCACTGCCAACATACTGCTGTTCCAGACTCACTGCCCAAACACTGCTGTTCGAGACTCACTGCCCACACACTGCTGTTCCAGACTCACTGCCCAAACACAGCAGTTCCAGATTCACTGCCCAAACACTGCAGTTCCAGGACTCACTGCCTACACACTGCTGCTCCAGAACTCACAGCCCACACACTGCTGTTCCAGGACTCACTGCCCATACAGTGATGTTCCAGGGGTCACTGCCCAAACACTGCTTTTTCAGGATTCACTGCCCGCACACTGCTGTTCCAAGACTCACTGCCCACACACTGCTGTTCCAGGATTCAATGCCCCCACACCTCTGTACCAGGACTCACTGCCCACACACTGCTGTTCCAGGACTCACTGTCCACACACTGCTGGTCCAGACTCACTGCCAACACACTGCTGTTCCAGAACTCACTGCCCACACACTGATGTTCCAGAAGCGCTGCCCACACACTGCTGTTCCAGGATTCACAGCCCACACACTTCTGTACCAGGACTCACTGCCCACACACTGATGTTCCAGACTCACTGCCCACACACTGCTGTTCCAGACTCACGACCAACACACCGCTGTTCCAGGACTCACTGCCCACACACTCCTGCTCGAGGACTGACTGCCCACACACTGATGTTCCAGACTCATTGCCCGGACACTGCTCTTCCAGACTCACTGCCCACACATTGCTGTTCTTGGACGCACTGCGGCAACACTGCTCTTCCAGCCTCACTGCCCACACATTGCTGTTCTAGATTCACACCCAGAGACTACTGTTCCAGACTCACTGCCCAAACACTGCTGTTCCAGGACTCAATGCCCACACACTGCTCTTCCGGGACTCACTGCCCACACACTGCTGTTCCAGGACACACTGCCCACACACTGCTGTTCCAGGACACACTGCCCACACACTGCTGTTCTAGACTCACACCCAAACACTGCTGTTCCAGGACTCTCTGCCTACACACTGCTGTTAGATGACACCCTGCCCACACACTGCTGCTCGACAGCTGACTGCCCACACACTGCTGTTTCAGACACACTGCCCACACACTGCTGTACCAGGACTCACTGCCCACACACTGCTGTTCCAGTCTCACTGCCAACACACTGCTGTTCCAGACTCACTGCCCAAACACTGCAGTTCCAGACTCACTGCCCAAACACTGCAGTTCCAGGACTCACTGCCCACACACTTCTGCTCCAGAACTCACAGCCCACACACTGCTGTTTCAGGACTCACTGCCCACACAGTGCTGTTCCAGGACTCACTGCCAACACACTGCTGCTCGAGAGTCACTGCCCACACACTGATGTTCCAGGACTCACAGCCCACACACTGCTCTTCCAGCCTCACTGCCCACACATTGCTGTTCTAGATTCACACCCAGAGACTACTGTTCCAGACTCACTGCCCAAACACTGCTGTTCCAGGAATCACTGCACATACACTGCTCTTCCAGACTCACTGCCCACACACTGCTTTTCCTGAACTCACTGCCCACACAGTGCTGTTCCAGGACTCACTGCCCACACACTGCTTTTCCAGGATTCACTGCCCGCACACTGCTGTACCAGGACTCACTGCCCACACACTGCTACTCGAGGACTCACTGCCCACACACTGCTGTTCCAGACTCACTGCCCACTCATTCCTGTTCCATGACTCACTGCCCACACACTGCTGTTCCAGACTCACTGCCCAAATACTGCTATTCCAGGATTCACTGCCCACACACTGCTGTTCCAGACTCACTGCCCACACACTGCTGTTCCTGGACGCACTGCCCACACACTGCTGTTCCAGACTCACACCCAAACACTGCTGTGCCAAGACTCACCTGCCTACACACTGCTGTACAAGGTCTCGCTGCCCACACACTGCTGCTCGAGGACTGACTGCCGACACACTGCTGTTCCAGGCTCACTGCCCACACACTGCGTTCCAGACTCACTGCCCAAACACTGCTGTTCGAGGACTCAGTGTCCAAACACTGCTGTTCCAGACTCACTGCCAATATAGTGCTGTTCCAGGACTCACTGCCAATATACTGCTGTTCCAGACTCACTGCCCACACACTGCTGTTCCAGGACTCACAGCCCAAACACTGCTGTTCCAGACTCACTGCCCACACACTGCTGTTCCAGGACCCAATGCTCACACATTGTTGTTCCAGGACTCACTGTCCACAAACTGCTGTTCCAGACTCACTGCCAACATACTGCTGTTCCAGACTCATTGCCCAAACACTGCTGTTCGAGACTCACTGCCCACACACTGCTGTTCCAAGAATCACTGCCCACAAACTGCTGTTCCGGACTCACTGCCTAGACACTGCTGTTAGAGGACACCCTGCCCACACACTGCCGCTCGAGGACTGACTGCCCACACAATGCTGTTCCAGACTCACTGCCAACATACTGCTGTTCCAGGAGTCACTGCCCACATACTGTTGTTTCAGAACACACTGCCCTCATACTGCTGTTCTAGACTCACACCCAAACACTGCTGCTCCCGGACACACTGCCCACACACTGCTTTACCAGGACTCACTGCCCACACACTGCTACTCGAGGACTCACTGCCCACACACTTTTTTTCCAGAACTCACTGCCCAAACACTGCTGTTCCAGACTCACTGCCCACACATTGCTGTGCCATGACTCAGTGCCCACACACTGCTGTTCCAGACTCACTGCCCACACACTGGTGTTCCTGGACACACTGCACACACACTGCTGTTCCAGACTCACTGCCCACACACTGCTGTTCCAGGACTCACAGCCCACACACTGCTTTTCCAGACTCACTGCCCACACACTGCTGTTCCAGGACCCAATGCGCACACATTGTTGTTCCAGGACTCACTGCCCACAAACTGCTGTTCCAGACTCACTGCCAACATACTGCTGTTCCAGACTCACTGCCCAAACACTGCTGTTCGAGACTCACTGCCCACACACTGCTGTTCCAGACTCACTGCCGAAACACTGCTGTTCCAAACTCACTGCCCACACACTGCTGTTCCAGGACCCAATGCCCACACATTGTTGTTCCAGGACTCACTGCCCACAAACTGCTGTTCCAGACTCACTGCCAACATACTGCTGTTCCAGACTCATTGCCCAAACACTGCTGTTCGAGACTCACTGCCCACCCACTGCTGTTCCAGACTCACTGCCCAAACACTGCAGTTCCAGGACTCACTGCCCACACACTTCTGCTCCAGAACTCACAGCCCACACACTGCTGTTTCAGGACTCACTGCCCACACAGTGCTGTTCCAGACTCACTGCCAACACACTGCTGCTCGAGAGTCACTGCCCACACACTGATGTTCCAGGACTCACAGGCCACACACTGCTCTTCCAGCCTCACTGCCCACACATTGCTGTTCTAGATTCACACCCAGAGACTACTGTTCCAGACTCACTGCCCAAACACTGCTGTTCCAGGAATCACTGCACATACACTGCTCTTCCAGACTCACTGCCCACACACTGCTTTTCCTGAACTCACTGCCCACACAGTGCTGTTCCAGGACTCACTGCCCACACACTGCTTTTCCAGGATTCACTGCCCGCACACTGCTGTACCAGGACTCACTGCCCACACACTGCTACTCGAGGACTCACTGCCCACACACTTTTTTTCCAGAACTCACTGCCCAAACACTGCTGTTCCAGACTCACTGCCCACACATTCCTGTTCCATGACTCACTGCCCACACACTGCTGTTCCAGACTCACTGCCCAAATACTGCTATTCCAGGATTCACTGCCCACACACTGCTGTTCCAGACTCACTGCCCACACACTGCTGTTCCTGGACGCACTGCCCACACACTGCTGTTCCAGACTCACACCCAAACACTGCTGTGCCAGGACTCACCTGCCTACACACTGCTGTACAAGGTCTCACTGCCCACACACTGCTGCTCGAGGACTGACTGCCGACACACTGCTGTTCCAGACTCACTGCCCACACACTGCGTTCTAGACTCACTGCCCAAACACTGCTGTTCGAGGACTCAGTGTCCAAACACTGCTGTTCCAGACTCACTGCCAATATAGTGCTGTTCCAGGACTCACTGCCAATATACTGCTGTTCCAGACTCATTGCCCAAACACTGCTGTTCGAGACTCACTGCCCACACACTGCTGTTCCAAGAATCACTGCCCACAAACTGCTGTTCCGGACTCACTGCCTAGACACTGCTGTTAGAGGACACCCTGCCCACACACTGCCGCTCGAGGACTGACTGCCCACACAATGCTGTTCCAGACTCACTGCCAACATACTGCTGTTCCAGGAGTCACTGCCCACATACTGTTGTTTCAGAACACACTGCCCTCATACTGCTGTTCTAGACTCACACCCAAACACTGCTGCTCCCGGACACACTGCCCACACACTGCTTTACCAGGACTCACTGCCCACACACTGCTACTCGAGGACTCACTGCCCACACACTTTTTTTCCAGAACTCACTGCCCAAACACTGCTGTTCCAGACTCACTGCCCACACATTGCTGTGCCATGACTCAGTGCCCACACACTGCTGTTCCAGACTCACTGCCCACACACTGGTGTTCCTGGACACACTGCACACACACTGCTGTTCCAGACTCACTGCCCACACACTGCTGTTCCAGGACTCACAGCCCACACACTGCTTTTCCAGACTCACTGCCCACACACTGCTGTTCCAGGACCCAATGCGCACACATTGTTGTTCCAGGACTCACTGCCCACAAACTGCTGTTCCAGACTCACTGCCAACATACTGCTGTTCCAGACTCACTGCCCAAACACTGCTGTTCGAGACTCACTGCCCACACACTGCTGTTCCAGACTCACTGCCGAAACACTGCTGTTCCAAACTCACTGCCCACACACTGCTGTTCCAGGACCCAATGCCCACACATTGTTGTTCCAGGACTCACTGCCCACAAACTGCTGTTCCAGACTCACTGCCAACATACTGCTGTTCCAGACTCATTGCCCAAACACTGCTGTTCGAGACTCACTGCCCACCCACTGCTGTTCCAGACTCACTGCCCAAACACTGCAGTTCCAGGACTCACTGCCCACACACTTCTGCTCCAGAACTCACAGCCCACACACTGCTGTTTCAGGACTCACTGCCCACACAGTGCTGTTCCAGACTCACTGCCAACACACTGCTGCTCGAGAGTCACTGCCCACACACTGATGTTCCAGGACTCACAGGCCACACACTGCTCTTCCAGCCTCACTGCCCACACATTGCTGTTCTAGATTCACACCCAGAGACTACTGTTCCAGACTCACTGCCCAAACACTGCTGTTCCAGGAATCACTGCACATACACTGCTCTTCCAGACTCACTGCCCACACACTGCTTTTCCTGAACTCACTGCCCACACAGTGCTGTTCCAGGACTCACTGCCCACACACTGCTTTTCCAGGATTCACTGCCCGCACACTGCTGTACCAGGACTCACTGCCCACACACTGCTACTCGAGGACTCACTGCCCACACACTTTTTTTCCAGAACTCACTGCCCAAACACTGCTGTTCCAGACTCACTGCCCACACATTCCTGTTCCATGACTCACTGCCCACACACTGCTGTTCCAGACTCACTGCCCAAATACTGCTATTCCAGGATTCACTGCCCACACACTGCTGTTCCAGACTCACTGCCCACACACTGCTGTTCCTGGACGCACTGCCCACACACTGCTGTTCCAGACTCACACCCAAACACTGCTGTGCCAGGACTCACCTGCCTACACACTGCTGTACAAGGTCTCACTGCCCACACACTGCTGCTCGAGGACTGACTGCCGACACACTGCTGTTCCAGACTCACTGCCCACACACTGCGTTCTAGACTCACTGCCCAAACACTGCTGTTCGAGGACTCAGTGTCCAAACACTGCTGTTCCAGACTCACTGCCAATATAGTGCTGTTCCAGGACTCACTGCCAATATACTGCTGTTCCAGACTCACTGCCCACACACTGCTGTTCCAGGACTCACTGCCCACACACTGCTGTTCCAGACTCACTGCCCACACACTGCTGTTCCAGGACCCAATGCTCACACATTGTTGTTCCAGGACTCACTGTCCACAAACTGCTGTTCGAGACTCACTGCCCACACACTGCTGTTCCAAGAATCACTGCCCACAAACTGCTGTTCCGGACTCACTGCCTAGACACTGCTGTTAGAGGACACCCTGCCCACACACTGCCGCTCGAGGACTGACTGCCCACACAATGCTGTTCCAGGACTCACTGCCCACACATTGCTGTTCCAGACTCACTGCCAACATACTGCTGTTCCAGGAGTCACTGCCCACATACTGTTGTTTCAGAACACACTGCCCTCATACTGCTGTTCTAGACTCACACCCAAACACTGCTGCTCCCGGACACACTGCCCACACACTGCTGTACCAGGACTCACTGCCCACACACTGCTACTCGAGGACTCACTGCCCACACACTTTTTTTCCAGAACTCACTGCCCAAACACTGCTGTTCCAGACTCACTGCCCACACATTGCTGTTCCATGACTCAGTGCCCACACACTGCTGTTCCAGACTCACTGCCCACATACTGCTGTTCCTGGACACACTGCACACACACTGCTGGTCCAGACTCACTGCCCACATACTGCTGTTCCAGGACTCACAGCCCACACACTGCTGTTCCAGACTCACTGCCCACACACTGCTGTTCCAGGACTCACTGCCCACAAACTGCTGTTCCAGACTCACTGCCAACATACTGCTGTTCCAGACTCACTGCCCAAACACTGCTGTTCGAGACTCACTGCCCACCCACTGCTGTTCCAGACTCACTGCCCAAACACTGCAGTTCCAGTCTCACTACCCAAATACTGCTGTTCCAGGACTCACTGCCCACACACTGCTGTACAAGGTCTCACTGCCCACACACTGCTGCTCGAGGACTGACTGCCGACACACTGCTGTTCCAGACTCACTGCCCACACACTGCGTGCCAGATTCACTGCCCAAACACTGCTGTTCGAGGACTCAGTGTCCAAACACTGCTGTTCCAGACTCACTGCCAATATAGTGCTGTTCCAGGACTCACTGCCCACACACTGCTGTTCCAGACTCACTGCCAACGTACTGCTGTTCGAGACTCACAGCCCACACACTGCTGTTCCAGGACTCACTGCCCATACAGTGATGTTCCAGGGCTCACTGCCCAAACACTGCTTTTTCAGGATTCACTGCCCGCACACTGCTGTTTCAGGATTCACTGCCCACACACTGCTGTTCCAGGATTCAATGCCCACACATTTCTGTACCAGGACTCACTGCCCACACACTGCTGCTCGAGGACTGACTGCCGACACACTGCTGTTCCAGACTCACTGCCCACACACTGCGTTCCAGACTCACTGCCCAAACACTGCTGTTCGAGGACTCAGTGTCCGAACACTGCTGTTCCAGACTCAATGCCAATATAGTGCTGTTCCAGGACTCACTGCGCACACACCGCTGTTCCAGCCTCACTGCCAACATACTGCTGTTCGAGACTCACTGCCCACACACTGCTGTTCCAGACTCACTGCCCAAACACTGCAGTTCCAGGACTCACTGCCCACACACTGCTGCTCCAGAACTCACAGCCCACACACTGCTGTTCCAGGACTCACTGCCCATACAGTGATGTTCCAGGGCTCACTGCCCAAACACTGCTGTTCCAGGACTCACTGCCCACACACTGCTGTTCCAGACTCACTGCCCACACACTGCTGTTCCAGGACCCAATGCTCACACATTGTTGTTCCAGGACTCACTGTCCACAAACTGCTGTTCCAGACTCACTGCCAACATACTGCTGTTCCAGACTCATTGCCCAAACACTGCTGTTCGAGACTCACTGCCCACACACTGCTGTTCCAAGAATCACTGCCCACAAACTGCTGTTCCGGACTCACTGCCTAGACACTGCTGTTAGAGGACACCCTGCCCACACACTGCCGCTCGAGGACTGACTGCCCACACAATGCTGTTCCAGGACTCACTGCCCACACATTGCTGTTCCAGACTCACTGCCAACATACTGCTGTTCCAGGAGTCACTGCCCACATACTGTTGTTTCAGAACACACTGCCCTCATACTGCTGTTCTAGACTCACACCCAAACACTGCTGCTCCCGGACACACTGCCCACACACTGCTGTACCAGGACTCACTGCCCACACACTGCTACTCGAGGACTCACTGCCCACACACTTTTTTTCCAGAACTCACTGCCCAAACACTGCTGTTCCAGACTCACTGCCCACACATTGCTGTTCCATGACTCAGTGCCCACACACTGCTGTTCCAGACTCACTGCCCACACACTGGTGTTCCTGGACACACTGCACACACACTGCTGGTCCAGACTCACTGCCCACATACTGCTGTTCCAGGACTCACAGCCCACACACTGCTGTTCCAGACTCACTGCCCACACACTGCTGTTCCAGGACCCAATGCCCACACATTGTTGTTCCAGGACTCACTGCCCACAAACTGCTGTTCCAGACTCACTGCCAACATACTGCTGTTCCAGACTCACTGCCCAAACACTGCTGTTCGAGACTCACTGCCCACCCACTGCTGTTCCAGACTCACTGCCCAAACACTGCAGTTCCAGTCTCACTACCCAAACACTGCTGTTCCAGGACTCACTGCCCACACACTGCTGTACAAGGTCTCACTGCCCACACACTGCTGCTCGAGGACTGACTGCCGACACACTGCTGTTCCAGACTCACTGCCCACACACTGCGTTCCAGATTCACTGCCCAAACACTGCTGTTCGAGGACTCAGTGTCCAAACACTGCTGTTCCAGACTCACTGCCAATATAGTGCTGTTCCAGGACTCACTGCCCACACACTGCTGTTCCAGACTCACTGCCAACGTACTGCTGTTCGAGACTCACAGCCCACACACTGCTGTTCCAGGACTCACTGCCCATACAGTGATGTTCCAGGGCTCACTGCCCAAACACTGCTTTTTCAGGATTCACTGCCCGCACACTGCTGTTTCAGGATTCACTGCCCACACACTGCTGTTCCAGGATTCAATGCCCACACATTTCTGTACCAGGACTCACTGCCCACACACTGCTGCTCGAGGACTGACTGCCGACACACTGCTGTTCCAGACTCACTGCCCACACACTGCGTTCCAGACTCACTGCCCAAACACTGCTGTTCGAGGACTCAGTGTCCGAACACTGCTGTTCCAGACTCAATGCCAATATAGTGCTGTTCCAGGACTCACTGCCCACACACTGCTGTTCCAGCCTCACTGCCAACATACTGCTGTTCGAGACTCACTGCCCACACACTGCTGTTCCAGACTCACTGCCCAAACACTGCAGTTCCAGGACTCACTGCCCACACACTGCTGCTCCAGAACTCACAGCCCACACACTGCTGTTCCAGGACTCACTGCCCACACAGTGCTGTTCCAGACTCGCTGCCAACATACTGCTGTTCCAGACTCACTGCCCAAACACTGCTGTTCAAGACTCACTGCCCACACACTGCTGTTCCAGACTCACTGCCCAAACACTGCAGTTCGAGACTCACTGCCCAAACACTGCAGTTCCAGGACTCACTGCCCACACACTGCTGCTCCAGAACTCACAGCCCACACACTGCTGTTCCAGGACTCACTGCCCATACAGTGATGTTCCAGGGCTCACTGCCCAAACACTGCTTTTTCAGGATTCACTGCCCGAACACTGCTGTTTCAGGATTCACTGCCCACACACTTCTGTACCAGGACTCACTGCCCACACACTGCTGTTCCAGGACTCACTGCCCTCACACTGCTGTTCCAGACTCACTGCCAACACACTGCTGTACCAGGACTCACTGCCCACACACTGCTGTTCCAGTCTCACTGCCAACACACTGCTGCTCGAGACTCACTGCCCACACACTGCTCTTCCAGCCTCACTGCCCACACATTGCTGTTCTAGATTCACACCCAGAGACTACTGTTTCAGACTCACTGCCCAAACACTGCTGTTCCAGGAATCACTGCACACACACTGCTCTTCCAGACTCACTGCCCACACACTGCTTTTCCAGGATTCACTGCCCACACACTGCTGTACCAGGACTCACTGCCCACACACTGCTACTCGAGGACTCACTGCCCACACACTTTTTTTCCAGAACTCACTGCCCAAACACTGCTGTTCCAGCACACTGCCCACACATTGCTGTTCCATGACTCACTGCCCACACACTGCTGTTCCAGACTCACTGCCCAAATACTGCTATTCCAGGATTCACTGCCCACACACTGCTGTTCCAGACTCACTGCCCACACACTGCTGTTCCTGGACGCACTGCCCACACACTGCTGTTCCAGACTCACACCCAAACACTGCTGTGCCAGGACTCTCTGCCTACACACTGCTGTTAGAGGACACCCTGCCCACACACTGCTGCTCGACAGCTGACTGCCCACACACTGCTGTTTCAGACTCACTGCCCACACACTGCTGTACCAGGACTCAATGCCCACACACTGCTGTTCCAGTCTCACTGCCAACACACTGCTGCTCAAAGACTCACTGCCCACACACTGATGTTCTTGGACTCACTGCCCACACACTGCTCTTCCAGCCTCACTGCCCACACATTGCTGTTCTAGATTCACACCCAGAGAGTACTGTTCCAGACTCACTGCCCAAACAATGCTGTTCCAGGAATCACTGCACACACACTGCTCTTCCAGACTCACTGCCCACACACTGCTTTTCCTGAACTCACTGCCCACACAGTGCTGTTCCACGACTCACTGCCCACACACTGCTTTTCCAGGATTCACTGCCCACACACTGCTGTACCAGGACTCACTGCCCACACACTGCTACTCGAGGACTCACTGCCCACACACCTTTTTTCCAGAACTCACTGCCCAAACACTGCTGTTCCAGACTCACTGCCCACACATTGCTGTTCCATGACTCACTGCCCACACACTGCTGTTACAGACTCACTGACCAAATACTGCTATTCCAGGATTCACTGCTCACACACTGCTGTTCCAGACTCACTGCCCACACACTGCTGTTCCTGGACGCACTGCCCACACACTGCTGTTCCAGACTCACACCCAAACACTGCTGTGCCAGGACTCACCTGCCTACACACTGCTGTACAAGGTCTCACTGCCCACACACTGCTGCTCGAGGACTGACTGCCGACACACTGCTGTTCCAGACTCACTGCCAATATAGTGCTGTTCCAGGACTCACTGCCAATATACTGCTGTTCCAGACTCACTGCCCACACACTGCTGTTCCAGGACTCACTGCCCAAACACTGCTGTTCCAGACTCACTGCCCACACACTGCTGTTCCAGGACCCAATGCTCACACATTGTTGTTCCAGGACTCACTGCCCACACACTGCTGTTCCAGACTCACTGCCAACATACTGCTGTTCCAGACTCACTGCCCAAACACTGCAGTTCCAGACTCACTGCCCAAACACTGCAGTTCCAGGACTCACTGCCCACACACTGCTGCTCCAGAACTCACAGCCCACACACTGCTGTTCCAGGACTCACTGCCCACACAGTGCTGTTCCAGACTCACTGCCAACATACTGCTGTTCCAGACTCACTGCCCAAACACTGCTGTTCGAGACTCACTGCCCACACACTGCTGTTCCAGACTCACTGCCCAAACACTGCAGTTCGAGACTCACTGCCCAAGCACTGCAGTTCCAGGACTCACTGCCCACACACTGCTGCTCCAGAACTCACAGCCCACACACTGCTGTTCCAGGACTCACTGCCCATACAGTGATGTTCCAGGGCTCACTGCCCAAACACTGCTTTTTCAGGATTCACTGCCCGCACACTGCTGTTTCAGGATTCACTGCCCACACACTGCTGTTCCAGGATTCAATGCCCACATACTTCTGTACCAGGACTCACTGCCCACACACTGCTGTTCCAGGACTCACTACCAACACACTGCTGTTCCAGACTCACTGCCCACACACTGCTGTACCTGGACTCGCTGCCCACACACTGCTGTTCCAGTCTCACTGCCAACACACTGCTGCTCGAGACTCACTGCCCACACACTGCTGTTCTTGGGCTCGCTGCCCACACACTGCTCTTCCAGCCTCACTGCCCACACATTGCTGTTCTAGATTCACACCCAGAGACTACAGTTCCAGACTCACTGCCAAAACACTGCTGTTCCAGGACACACTGCCCACACACTGCTCTTCCAGCCTCACTGCCCACACATTGCTGTTCTAGATTCACACCCAGAGACTACAGTTCCAGACTCACTGCCCACACAGGGCTGTTCCAGGACTCACTGCCCACACATTGCTTTTCCAGGATTCACTGCCCGCACACTGCTGTTCCAGGAATCACTGCCCACACACTGCTGTTCCAGGATTCACTGCCCGCACACTGCTGTTCCAGACTCACTGCCAACACACTGCTGTTGCAGACTAACTGCCCAAACACTGCTGATCCAAGACTCACTGCCCACACACTGCTGTTCCAGACTGACTGCCAACACACTGCTGGTCCAGAACGCACTGCCCACACACTGCTGTTCCAGACTAACTGCCCAAACACTGCTGATCCAGATCACTGCCCACACACTGCTGTTCCAGACTGACTGCACACACACTGCTGTTCCAGGACACACTGCCCACACACTGCTGTTCCAGGAGTCACTGCCCACACACGTTTGTACCCGGACTCACTGCCCACACACTGCTGTTCCAGGACGCACTGCCCACACACTGCTGTTCTAGACTCACACCCAAACACTGCTGTTCCAGGACTCTCTGCCTACACACTGCTGTTAGATGACACCCTGCCCACACACTGCTGCTCGACGACTGACTGCCCACACACTGCTGTTTCAGACTCACTGCCCACACACTACTGTACCTGGACTCACTGCCCACACACAGTTGTTCCAGTCTCACTGCCAACACACTGCTGCTCGAGACTCACTGCCCATACACTGCTGTTCCAGGAATCACTGCCCACACACTGCTGTTCCAGGATTCACTGCCCGCACAATGCTGTTCCAGACTCACTGCCAACACACTGCTGTTCCAGACTAACTGCCCAAACACTGCTGATCCAAGACTCACTGCCCACACACTGCTGTTCCAGACTGACTGCCAACACACTGCTGGTCCAGAACGCACTGCCCACACACTGCTGTTCCAGACTCACTGACCACACACTGCTGTTCCAGGACTCACTGCCCATACACTGCTCTTCCAGACTCACTGCCCACACACTGTTGTCTTGGACTCACTGCCCACAAAGTGCTGTTAGGGAATCACTGCCCACACACTGCTGTTCCAAGAATCACTGCCCACAAACTGCTGTTCCAGACTCACTGCGTAGACACTGCTGTTAGAGGACACCCTGCCCACACACTGCTGCTCGAGGACTCACTGCCCACACACTGCTGTTCCAGAACTCACTGGCCGAACACTGCGGTTCCAGACTCACTGCCCACACCTTGATGTTCCAGGACTCACTGCCCACACTCTGCTCTTTCAGACTCACTGCCCACACACTGCTGTTCCAGTCTCACTGCCAACACACTGCTGATCGTGACTCACTGCTCACACACTGCTTTTCCAGGAATCACTGCCCACACACTGCTGTTCCAGGATTCACTGCCCGCACACTGCTGTTCCAGACTCACTGCCCACACTTTGATGTTCCAGGACTCACCGCCCACACTCTGCTCTTTCAGACTCACTGCCCACACACTGCTGTTCCAAGAATCACTGCCCATACAGTGATGTTCCAGACTCACTGCCCATACAGTGATGTTCCAGGACTCACTGCTCATACAGTGATGTTCCAGGGCTCACTGCCCAAACACTGCTTTTCCAGGATTCCCTGCCTGCACATTGCTGTTCCAGGAATCACTGCCCACACACTGCTGTTTCAGACGCACTGCCCAAACACTGCTGCTCCAAGACTCACTGCCCACACATTGCTGTTCCAGGATTCAGTACCCACACACTTCTGTACCCGGACTCACTGCCCACACACTGCTGTTCCAGACTCACTGCCCACACATTGCTGTTCTAGACTCACACCCAAACACTGCTGCTCCCGGACACACTGCCCACACACTGCTGTACCAGGACTCACTGCCCATACACTGCTGCTCGAGGACTCACTGCCCACACACTTTTTTTCCGGAACTCACTGCCCAAACACTGCTGTTCCAGACTCACTGCCCACACATTGCTGTTCCATGACTCACTGCCCACACACTGCTGTTCCAGACTCACTGCCCAAATACTGCTATTCCAGGATTCAGTGCCCATACACTGCTGTTCCAGACTCACTGCCCACACACTGCTGTTCCAGGATTCACTGCCCACACACTTCTGTTCCAGACTGACTGCACACACACTGCTGTTCTTGGACTCATTGCCCACAAAGTGCTGTTCCGGGACTCACTGCCCACACACTGCTGTTCCAAGAATCACTGCCCACAAACTGCTGTTCCAGACTCACTGCCAAGACACTGCTGTTAGAGGACACCCTGCCCACACACTGCCACTCGAGGACTGACTGCCCACAAAATGCTGTTCCAGGCTCAGTGCCCAAACCCTGCTGTTCCAGGACTCACTGCCCACACACTGCTGTTCCAGACTCACTGCCAACAGACTGCTGTTCCAGGAATCACTGCCCACATACTGCTGTTTCAGAACTCACTGCCCACACACTGCTGTTCCTGACTCACTGCCCACATACTGCTGTTCTAGACTCACACCCAAACACTGCTGCTCCCGGACACACTGCCCACACACTGCTGTACCAGGACTCACTGCCCACACACTGCTGCTTGTGGACTCACTGCCCACACACTTTTTTTTCCAGAACTCACTGCTCAAACACTGCTGTTCCAGACTCACTGCCCACACATTGCTGTTCCATGACTCACTGCCAACACACTGCTGTTCCAGACTCACTGCCCAAATACTGGTATTCCAGGATTCACTGCCCACACACTGCTGTTCCTGGACGCACTGCCCACACACTGCTGTTCCAGGGCTCACTGCCCATACACTGCTCTTCCAGACTCACTGCCCACACACTGTTGTTCTTGGACTCACTGCCCACAAAGTGCTGTTAGGGAATCACTGCCCACACACTGCTGTTCCAAGAATCACTGCCCACAAACTGCTGTTCCAGACTCACTGCCTAGACACTGCTGTTAGAGGACATCCTGCCCACACACTGCTGCTCGAGGACTCACTGCCCACACACTGCTGTTCCAGAACTCACTGCCCAAACACTGCTGTTCCAGACTCACTGCCCACACTTTGATGTTCCAGGACTCACTGCCCACACTCTGCTCTTTCAGACTCACTGCCCACACACTGCTGTTCCAAGAATCACTGCCCATACAGTGATGTTCCAGACTCAGTGCCCATACAGTGATGTTCCAGGACTCACTGCCCATACAGTGATGTTCCAGGGCTCACTGCCCAAACACTGCTTTTCCAGGATTCCCTGCCTGCACATTGCTGTTCCAGGAATCACTGCCCACACACTGCTGTTTCAGGACTCACTGCCCATACACTGCTGTTTCAGACGCACTGCCCAAACACTGCTGCTCCAAGACTCACTGCCCACACATTGCTGTTCCAGGATTCAGTACCCACACACTTCTGTACCAGGACTCACTGCCCACACACTGCTGTTCTAGACTCACACCCAAACACTGCTTCTCCCGGACACACTGCCCACACACTGCTGCACCAGGACTCACTGCCCATACACTGCTGCTCGAGGACTCACTGCCCACACACTTTTTTTCCAGAACTCACTGCCCAAACACTGCTGTTCCAGACTTACTGCCCACACATTGCTGTACCAAGAATCACTGCCCACAAACTGCTGTTCCAGACTCACTGCCAAGACACTGCTGTTAGAGGACACCCTGCCCACACACTGCCACTCGAGGACTGACTGCCCACAAAATGCTGTTCCAGGCTCAGTGCCCAAACCCTGCTGTTCCAGGACTCACTGCCCACACACTGCTGTTCCAGACTCACTGCCAACAGACTGCTGTTCCAGGAATCACTGCCCACATACTGCTGTTTCAGAACTCACTGCCCACACACTGCTGTTCCTGACTCACTGCCCACATACTGCTGTTCTAGACTCACACCCAAACACTGCTGCTCCCGGACACACTGCCCACACACTGCTGTACCAGGACTCACTGCCCACACACTGCTGCTTGTGGACTCACTGCCCACACACTTTTTTTTCCAGAACTCACTGCTCAAACACTGCTGTTCCAGACTCACTGCCCACACATTGCTGTTCCATGACTCACTGCCAACACACTGCTGTTCCAGACTCACTGCCCAAATACTGGTATTCCAGGATTCACTGCCCACACACTGCTGTTCCTGGACGCACTGCCCACACACTGCTGTTCCAGGGCTCACTGCCCATACACTGCTCTTCCAGACTCACTGCCCACACACTGTTGTTCTTGGACTCACTGCCCACAAAGTGCTGTTAGGGAATCACTGCCCACACACTGCTGTTCCAAGAATCACTGCCCACAAACTGCTGTTCCAGACTCACTGCCAAGACACTGCTGTTAGAGGACATCCTGCCCACACACTGCTGCTCGAGGACTCACTGCCCACACACTGCTGTTCCAGAACTCACTGCCCAAACACTGCTGTTCCAGGACTCACTGCCCACACTCTGCTCTTTCAGACTCACTGCCCACACACTGCTGTTCCAAGAATCACTGCCCATACAGTGATGTTCCAGACTCAGTGCCCATACAGTGATGTTCCAGGACTCACTGCCCATACAGTGATGTTCCAGGGCTCACTGCCCAAACACTGCTTTTCCAGGATTCCCTGCCTGCACATTGCTGTTCCAGGAATCACTGCCCACACACTGCTGTTTCAGGACTCACTGCCCATACACTGCTGTTTCAGACGCACTGCCCACACATTGCTGTTCCAGGATTCAGTACCCACACACTTCTGTACCAGGACTCACTGCCCACACACTGCTGTTCCAGACTCACTGCCCACACACTGCTGTTCCAGACTCACACCCAAACACTGCTGCTCCCGGACACACTGCCCACACTCTGCTGTACCAGGACTCACTGCCCATACACTGCTGCTCGAGGACTCACTGCCCACACACTTTTTTTCCAGAACTCACTGCCCAAACACTGCTGTTCCAGACTCACTGCCCACACATTGCTGTTCCATGACTCACTGCCCACAAACTGCTGTTCCAGACTCACTGCCCAAATACTGCTATTCCAGGATTCACTGCCCATACACTGCTGTTCCAGACTCACTGCCCACACACTGCTGTTCCAGGATTCACTGCCCACACACTTCTGTTCCAGACTGACTGCACACACACTGCTGTTCCAGGACTCACTGCCCACACACAGCTCTTCCAGACTCACTGCCCGCACACTGCTGTTCCAGGACTCACTGCCCATACACTGCTCTTCCAGACTCACTGCCCTCACACTGCTGTTCTTGGACTCATTGCCCACAAAGTGCTGTTCCGGGACTCACTGCCCACACACTGCTGTACCAAGAATCACTGCCCACAAACTGCTGTTCCAGACTCACTGCCAAGACACTGCTGTTAGAGGACACCCTGCCCACACACTGCCACTCGAGGACTGACTGCCCACAAAATGCTGTTCCAGGCTCAGTGCCCAAACCCTGCTGTTCCAGGACTCACTGGCCACACACTGCTGTTCCAGACTCACTGCCAACATACTGCTGTTCCAGTAATCACTGCCCACAGACTGCTGTTTCAGAACTCACTGCCCACACACTGCTGTTCCTGACTCACTGCCCACATACTGCTGTTCTAGACTCACACCCAAACACTGCTGCTCCCGGACACACTGCCCACACACTGCTGTACCAGGACTCACTGCCCACACACTGCTGCTTGTGGACTCACTGCCCACACACTTTTTTTCCAGAACTCACTGCCCAAACACTGCTGTTCCAGACTCACTGCCCACACATTGCTGTTCCATGACTCACTGCCAACACACTGCTGTTCCAGACTCACTGCCCAAATACTGGTATTCCAGGATTCACTGCCCACACACTGCTGTTCCTGGACGCACTGCCCACACACTGCTGTTCCAGACTCACACCCAAACACTGCTGTGCCAGGACTCACCTGCCTACACACTGCTGTACAAGGTCTTACTACCCACACATTGCTGCTCGAGGACTGACTGCCCACACACTGCTGTTCCAGACTCACTGCCCACACACTGCTGTTCCAGACACACTGCCTACACACTGCTGCTCGAGGACTCACTTCCCACACACTTCTTTTCCAGAACTCACTGCCCAAACACTGCTGTTCCGGACTCACTGCCCATACATTGCTGTTCTATGACTCACTGCGCACACACTGCTGTTCCAGACTCACTGCCCAAACACTGCTGTTCCAGGACTCACTGCCCACACTCTGCTCTTTCAGACTCACTGCCCGGACACTGCTGTTCCAGGACTCACTACACACACGGTGCTGTTTCAGACTCACTGCCCACACACTGCTGCTCGAGGACTCACTGCCCACACACTGCAGTTCCAGAACTCACTGCCCAAACACTGCTGTTCCAGACTCACTGCCCACACCTTGATCTTCGAGGACTCACTGCCCACAGTCTGCTCTTTCAGATTCACTGCCCACACACTGCTGTTCCAGGACTCACTGCCCATACAGTGATGTTCCAGGACTCACTGCCCACACACTGCTCTTCCGGGACTCACTGCCCACACACTGCTGTTCCAGACTCACTGCCCAAACACTGCAGTTTGAGACTCACTGCCCAAGCACTGCAGTTCCAGAACTCACAGCCCACACACTGCTGTTCCAGGACTCACTGCCCATACAGTGATGTTCCAGGGCTCACTGCCCAAACACTGCTTTTTCAGGATTCACTGCCCGCACACTGCTGTTTCAGGATTCACTGCCCACACACTGCTGTTCCAGGATTCAATGCCCACATACTTCTGTACCAGGACTCACTGCCCACACACTGCTGTTCCAGGACACACTACCAACACACTGCTGTTCCAGACTCACTGCCCACACACTGCTGTACCTGGACTCACTGCCCACACACTGCTGTTCCAGTCTCACTGCCAACACACTGCTGCTCGAGACTCACTGCCCACACACTGCTGTTCTTGGGCTCACTGCCCACACACTGCTCTTCCAGCCTCACTGCCCACACATTGCTGTTCTAGATTCACACCCAGAGACTACTGTTCCAGACTCACTGCCAAAACACTGCTGTTCCAGGACTCACTGCACACACACTGCTCTTCCAGACTCACTGCCCACACACTGCTTTTCCTGAACTCACTGCCCACACAGGGCTGTTCCAGGAATCACTGCCCACACACTGCTTTTCCAGGATTCACTGCCCGCACACTGCTGTTCCAGGAATCACTGCCCACACACTGCTGTTCCAGGATTCACTGCCCGCACACTGCTGTTCCAGACTCACTGCCAACACACTGCTGTTCCAGACTAACTGCCCAAACACTGCTGATCCAAGACTCACTGCCCACACACTGCTGTTCCAGACTCACTGCCAACACACTGCTGGTCCAGAACGCACTGCCCACACACTGCTGTTCCAGACTAACTGCCCAAACACTGCTGATCCAGATCACTGCCCACACACTGCTGTTCCAGACTGACTGCACACACACTGCTGTTCCAGGACACACTGCCCACACACTGCTGTTCCAGGAGTCACTGCCCACACATGTTTGTACCAGACTCACTGCCCACACACTGCTGTTCCAGGACGCACTGCCCACACACTGCTGTTCTAGACTCACACCCAAACACTGCTGTTCCAGGACTGTCTGCCTACACACTGCTGTTAGATGACACCCTGCCCACACACTGCTGCTCGACGACTGACTGCCCACACACTGCTGTTTCAGACTCACTGCCCACACACTACTGTACCTGGACTCACTGCCCACACACAGTTGTTCCAGTCTCACTGCCAACACACTGCTGCTTGAGACTCACTGCCCACACACTGCTGTTCCAGGAATCACTGCCCACACACTGCTGTTCCAGGATTCACTGCCCGCACAATGCTGTTCCAGACTCACTGCCAACACACTGCTGTTCCAGACTAACTGCCCAAACACTGCTGATCCAAGACTCACTGCCCACACACTGCTGTTCCAGACTGACTGCCAACACACTGCTGATCCAGAACGCACTGCCCACACACTGCTGTTCCAGACTCACTGACCACACACTGCTGTTCCAGGACTCACTGCCCATACACTGCTCTTCCAGACTCACTGCCCACACACTGTTGTTCTTGGACTCACTGCCCACAAAGTGCTGTTAGGGAATCACTGCCCACACACTGCTGTTCCAAGAATCACTGCCCACAAACTGCTGTTCCAGACTCACTGCGTAGACACTGCTGTTAGAGGACACCCTGCCCACACACTGCTGCACGAGGACTCACTGCCCACACACTGCTGTTCCAGAACTCACTGCCTGAACACTGCGGTTCCAGACTCACTGCCCACACCTTGATGTTCCAGGACTCACTGCCCACACTCTGCTCTTTCAAACTCACTGCCCACACACTGCTGTTCCAGGATGCACTGCCCGCACACTGCTGTTCCAGACTCACTGCCCACACCTTGATGTTCCAGGACTCACTGCCCACACACTGCTGTACCAAGAATCACTGCCCACAAACTGCTGTTACAGACTCACTGCCAAGACACTGCTGTTAGAGGACACACTGCCCACACACTGCCACTCGAGGACTGACTGCCCACAAAATGCTGTTCCAGGCTCAGTGCCCAAACCCTGCTGTTCCAGGACTCACTGCCCACACACTGCTGTTCCAGACTCACTGCCAACATACTGCTGTTCCAGGAATCACTGCCCACATACTGCTGTTTCAGAACTCACTGCCCACACACTGCTGTTCCTGACTCACTGCCCACATACTGCTGTTCTAGACTCACACCCAAACACTGCTGCTCCCAGACACACTGCCCACACACTGCTGTACCAGGACTCACTGCCCACACACTGCTGCTTGTGGACTCACTGCCCACACACTTTTTTTTTCCAGAACTCACTGCCCAAACACTGCTGTTCCAGACTCACTGCCCACACATTGCTGTTCCATGACTCACTGCCAACACACTGCTGTTCCAGACTCACTGCCCAAATACTGGTATTCCAGGATTCACTGCCCACACACTGCTGTTCCTGGACGCACTGCCCACACACTGCTGTTCCAGACTCACACCCAAACACTGCTGTGCCAGGACTCACCTGCCTACACACTGCTGTACAAGGTCTTACTACCCACACATTGCTGCTCGAGGACTGACTGCCCACACACTGCTGTTCCAGACTCACTGCCCACACACTGCTGTTCCAGACACACTGCCTACACACTGCTGCTCGAGGACTCACTTCCCACACACTTCTTTTCCAGAACTCACTGCCCAAACACTGCTGTTCCAGACTCACTGCCAACATACTGCTGTTCCAGGAATCACTGCCCACATACTGCTGTTTCAGAACTCACTGCCCACACACTGCTGTTCCTGACTCACTGCCCACATACTGCTGTTCTAGACTCACACCCAAACACTGCTGCTCCCAGACACACTGCCCACACACTGCTGTACCAGGACTCACTGCCCACACACTGCTGCTTGTGGACTCACTGCCCACACACTTTTTTTTTCCAGAACTCACTGCCCAAACACTGCTGTTCCAGACTCACTGCCCACACATTGCTGTTCCATGACTCACTGCCAACACACTGCTGTTCCAGACTCACTGCCCAAATACTGGTATTCCAGGATTCACTGCCCACACACTGCTGTTCCTGGACGCACTGCGCACACACTGCTGTTCCAGACTCACACCCAAACACTGCTGTTCCAGGACTCTCTGCCTACACACTGCTGTTAGATGACACCCTGCCCACACACTGCTGCTCGACGACTGACTGCCCACACACTGCTGTTTCAGACTCACTGCCCACACACTACTGTACCTGGACTCACTGCCCACACACAGTTGTTCCAGTCTCACTGCCAACACACTGCTGCTCGAGACTCACTGCCCACACACTGCTGTTCCAGGAATCACTGCCCACACACTGCTGTTCCAGGATTCACTGCCCGCACAATGCTGTTCCAGACTCACTGCCAACACACTGCTGTTCCAGACTAACTGCCCAAACACTGCTGATCCAAGACTCACTGCCCACACACTGCTGTTCCAGACTGACTGCCAACACACTGCTGATCCAGAACGCACTGCCCACACACTGCTGTTCCAAACTCACTGACCACACACTGCTGTTCCAGGACTCACTGCCCATACACTGCTCTTCCAGACTCACTGCCCACACACTGTTGTTCTTGGACTCACTGCCCACAAAGTGCTGTTAGGGAATCACTGCCCACACACTGCTGTTCCAAGAATCACTGCCCACAAACTGCTGTTCCAGACTCACTGCGTAGACACTGCTGTTAGAGGACACCCTGCCCACACACTGCTGCACGAGGACTCACTGCCCACACACTGCTGTTCCAGAACTCACTGCCCGAACACTGCGGTTCCAGACTCACTGCCCACACCTTGATGTTCCAGGACTCACTGCCCACACTCTGCTCTTTCAGACTCACTGCCCACACACTGCTGTTCCAGGATGCACTGCCCGCACACTGCTGTTCCAGACTCACTGCCCACACCTTGATGTTCCAGGACTCACTGCCCACACACTGCTGTTCCAAGAACCACGGCCCATACAGTGATGTTCCAGGGCTCACTGCCCAAACAGTAATGTTCCAGGACTCACTGCCCATACAGTGATGTTCCAGGGCTCACTGCCCAAACACTGCTTTTCCAGGATTCCCTGCCTGCACATTGCTGTTCCAGGAATCACTGCCCATACACTGCTGTTCCATGACTCACTGCCCAAACACTGCTGCTCCAAGACTCACTGCCCACACATTGCTGTTCCAGGATTCAGTACCCACACACTTCTGTACCAGGACTCACTGCCCACACACTGCTGTTCCAGACTCACTGCCCACACACTGCTGTTCTAGACTCACACCCAAACACTGCTGCTCCCGGACACACTGCCCACACACTGCTGTACCAGGACTCACTGCCCACACACTTTTTTTCCAGAACTCACTGCCCAAACACTGCTGTTCCAGACTCACTGCCCACACATTGCTGTTCCATGACTCACTGCCCACACACTGCTGTTCCAGACTCACTGCCCAAATACTGCTATTCCAGGATTCACTGCCCATACACTGCTGTTCCAGACTCACTGCCCACACACTGCTGTTCCAGGATTCACTGCCCACACACTTCTGTTCCAGACTGACTGCACACACACTGCTGTTCCAGGACTCACTGCCCACACACTGCTGTTCCAGGACTCACTGCCCACACACAGCTCTTCCAGACTCATTGCCCGCACACTGCTGATCCAGGACTCACTGCCCATACACTGCTCTTCCAGACTCACTGCCCACACACTGCTGTTCTTGGACTCATTGCCCACAAAGTGCTGTTCCGGGACTCACTGCCCACACACTGCTGTACCAAGAATCACTGCCCACAAACTGCTGTTCCAGACTCACTGCCAAGACACTGCTGTTAGAGGACACACTGCCCACACACTGCCACTCGAGGACTGACTGCCCACAAAATGCTGTTCCAGGCTCAGTGCCCAAACCCTGCTGTTCCAGGACTCACTGCCCACACACTGCTGTTCCAGACTCACTGCCAACATACTGCTGTTCCAGGAATCACTGCCCACATACTGCTGTTTCAGAACTCACTGCCCACACACTGCTGTTCCTGACTCACTGCCCACACACTGCTGTACCTGGACTCACTGCCCACACACTGCTGTTCCAGTCTCACTGCCAACACACTGCTGCTCGAGACTCACTGCCCACACACTGCTGTTCTTGGACTCACTGCCCACACACTGCTCTTCCAGCCTCACTGCCCACACATTGCTGTTCTAGATTCACACCCAGAGACTACTGTTCCAGACTCACTGCCAAAACACTGCTGTTCCAGGACTCACTGCACACACACTGCTCTTCCAGACTCACTGCCCACACACTGCTTTTCCTGAACTCACTGCCCACACAGGGCTCTTCCAGGAATCACTGCCCACACACTGCTTTTCCAGGATTCACTGCCCACACACTGCTGTTCCAGGAATCCCTGCCCACACACTGCTGTTCCAGGATTCACTGCCCGCACACTGCTGTTCCAGACTCACTGCCAACACACTGCTGTTCCAGACTAACTGCCCAAACACTGCTGATCCAAGACTCACTGCCCACACACTGCTGTTCCAGACTGACTGCCAACACACTGCTGGTCCAGAACGCACTGCCAACACACTGCTGTTCCAGACTCACTGCCCACACACTGCTGTTCCAGGACTCACTGCCCATACACTGCTCTTCCAGACTCACTGCCCACACACTGTTGTTCTTGGACTCACTGCCCACAAAGTGCTGTTAGGGACTCACTGCCCACACACTGCTGTTCCAAGAATCACTGCCCACAAACTGCTGTTCCAGACTCACTGCCTAGACACTGCTGTTAGAGGACACCCTGCCCACACACTGCTGCTCGAGGACTCACTGCCCACACACTGCTGTTCCAGAACTCACTGCCCAAACACTGCTGTTCCAGACTCACTGCCCACACCTTGATGTTCCAGGACTCACTGCCCACACTCTGCTCTTTCAGACTCACTGCCCACACACTGCTGTTCCAAGAATCACTGTCCATACAGTGATGTTCCAGACTCACTGCCCATACAGTGATGTTCCAGGACTCACTGCCCATACAGTGATGTTCCAGGGCTCACTGCCCAAACACTGCTTTTCCAGGATTCCCTGCCTGCACATTGCTGTTCCAGGAATCACTGCCCACACACTGCTGTTTCAGGACTCACTGCCCATACACTGCTGTTCCAGACGCACTGCCCAAACACTGCTGATCCAAGACTCACTGCCCACACATTGCTGTTCCAGGATTCAGTACCCACACACTTCTGTACCAGGACTCACTGCCCGCACATTGCTGTTCCAGACTCACTGCCCACACACTGCTGTTCTAGACTCACACCCAAACACTGCTGCTCCTGGACACACTGCCCACACACTGCTGCTCGAGGACTCACTGCCAACACACTTTTTTTCCAGAACTCACTGCAAAAACACTGCTATTCCAGACTCACTGCCCACACATTGCTGTTCCATGACTCACTGCCCACACACTGCTGTTCCAGACTCACTGCCCAAATACTGCTATTCCAGGATTCACTGCCCATACACTGCTGTTCCAGACTCACTGCCCACACACTGCTGTTCCAGGATTCACTGCCCACACACTTCTGTTCCAGACTGACTGCACACACACTGCTGTTCCAGGACTCACTGCCCACACACTGCTGTTCCAGGACTCACTGCCCACACACAGCTCTTCCAGACTCACTGCCCGCACACTGCTGTTCCAGGACTCACTGCCCATACACTGCTCTTCCAGACTCACTGCCCACACACTGCTGTTCTTGGACTCATTGCCCACAAAGTGCTGTTCCGGGACTCACTGCCCACACACTGCTGTACCAAGAATCACTGCCCACAAACTGCTGTTTCAGACTCACTGCCAAGACACTGCTGTTAGAGGACACCCTGCCTACACACTGCCGCTCGAGGACTGACTGCCCACAAAATGCTGTTCCAGGCTCAGTGCCCAAACCCTGCTGTTCCAGGACTCACTGCCCACACACTGCTGTTCCAGACTCACTGCCAACATACTGCTGTTTCAGAACTCACTGCCCACACACTGCTGTTCCTGACTCACTGCCCACATACTGCTGTTCTAGACTCACACCCAAACACTGCTGCTCCCGGATACACTGCCCACACACTGCTGTACCAGGACTCACTGCCCACACACTGCTGCTTGTGGACTCACTGCCCACACACTTTTTTTTCCAGAACTCACTGCCCAAACACTGCTGTTCCAGACTCACTGCCCACACATTGCTGTTCCATGACTCATTGCCAACACACTGCTGTTCCAGACTCACTGCCCAAATACTGCTGTTCCAGGATTCACTGCCCACACACTTCTGTTCCAGACTGAATGCACACACACTGCTGTTCCAGGACTCACTGCCCACACACTGCTGTTCCTGGACGCACTGCCCACACACTGCTGTTCCAGACTCACACCCAAACACTGCTGTGCCAGGACTCACCTGCCTACACACTGCTGTACAAGGTCTTACTACCCACACATTGCTGCTCGAGGACTGACTGCCCACACACTGCTGTTCCAGACTCACTGCCCACACACTGCTGTTCCAGACACACTGCCTACACACTGCTGCTCGAGGACTCACTTCCCACACACTTCTTTTCCAGAACTCACTGCCCAAACACTGCTGTTCCGGACTCACTGCCCATACATTGCTGTTCCATGACTCACTGCCCACACACTGCTGTTCCAGACTCACTGCCCATACATTGCTGTTCCATGACTCACTGCCCACACACTGCTGTTCCAAACTCACTGCCCAAACACTGCTGTTCCAGGATTCAATGCCCACACCTTGATGTTCCAGGACTCACTGCCCACACTCTGCTCTTTCAGACTCACTGCCCGGACACTGCTGTTCCAGGACTCACTACACACACGGTGCTGTTTCAGACTCACTGCCCACACACTGCTGCTCGAGGACTCACTGCCCACACACTGCAGTTCCAGAACTCACTGCCCAAACACTGCTGTTCCAGACTCACTGCCCACACCTTGATCTTCGAGGACTCACTGCCCACAGTCTGCTCTTTCAGATTCACTGCCCACATACTGCTGTTCCAGAACTCACTGCCCAAACACTACTGTTCCAGACTCACTGCCCACACCTTGATCTTCGAGGACTCACTGCCCACAGTCTGCTCTTTCAGATTCACTGCCCACACACTGCTGTTCCAGGACTCACTGCCCAAACTGCTCTTCCGGGACTCACTGCCCATACACTGCTGTTCCGGACTCACTGCCCACACACTGCTGTTCCAGGACGCACTGCCCACACACTGCTGTTCTAGACTCACACCCAAACACTGCTGTTTCAGGACTCTCTGCCTACACACTGCTGTTAGAGGACACCCTGCCCACACACTGCTGCTCGACGACTGACTGCCCACACACTGCTGTTTCAGACTCACTGCCCACACACTGCTGTACCTGGACTCACTGCCCACACACTGCTGTTCCAGCCTCACTGCCCACACATTGCTGTTCTAGATTCACACCCAGAGACTACTGTTCCAGACTCACTGCCAAAACACTGCTGTTCCAGGACTCACTGCACACACACTGCTCTTCCAGCCTCACTGCCCACACATTGCTGTTCTAGATTCACACCCAGAGACTACTGTTCCAGACTCACTGCCAAAACACTGCTGTTCCAGGACTCACTGCACACACACTGCTCTTCCAGACTCACTGCCCACACACTGCTTTTCCTGAACTCACTGCCCACACAGGGCTCTTCCAGGAATCACTGCCCACACACTGCTTTTCCAGGATTCACTGCCCGCACACTGCTGTTCCAGAAATCACTGCCCACACACTGCTGTTCCAGGATTCACTGCCCGCACACTGCTGTTCCAGGACTCTCTGCCCACACACTGCTGTTCCAGACTAACTGCCCAAACACTGCTGATCCAGATCACTGCCCACACACTGCTGTTCCAGACTGACTGCCCATACATTGCTGTTCCATGACTCACTGCCCACACACTGCTGTTCCAGACTCACTGCCCATACATTGCTGTTCCATGACTCACTGCCCACACACTGCTGTTCCAAACTCACTGCCCAAACACTGCTGTTCCAGGATTCAATGCCCACACCTTGATGTTCCAGGACTCACTGCCCACACTCTGCTCTTTCAGACTCACTGCCCGGACACTGCTGTTCCAGGACTCACTACACACACGGTGCTGTTTCAGACTCACTGCCCACACACTGCTGCTCGAGGACTCACTGCCCATACACTGCTGTTCCAGACTCACTGCCCACACACTGCTGTTCCAGGATTCACTGCCCACACACTTCTGTTCCAGACTGACTGCACACACACTGCTGTTCCAGGACTCACTGCCCACACACTGCTGTTCCAGGACTCACTGCCCACACACAGCTCTTCCAGACTCATTGCCCGCACACTGCTGATCCAGGACTCACTGCCCATACACTGCTCTTCCAGACTCACTGCCCACACACTGCTGTTCTTGGACTCATTGCCCACAAAGTGCTGTTCCGGGACTCACTGCCCACACACTGCTGTACCAAGAATCACTGCCCACAAACTGCTGTTCCAGACTCACTGCCAAGACACTGCTGTTAGAGGACACACTGCCCACACACTGCCACTCGAGGACTGACTGCCCACAAAATGCTGTTCCAGGCTCAGTGCCCAAACCCTGCTGTTCCAGGACTCACTGCCCACACACTGCTGTTCCAGACTCACTGCCAACATACTGCTGTTCCAGGAATCACTGCCCACATACTGCTGTTTCAGAACTCACTGCCCACACACTGCTGTTCCTGACTCACTGCCCACACACTGCTGTACCTGGACTCACTGCCCACACACTGCTGTTCCAGTCTCACTGCCAACACACTGCTGCTCGAGACTCACTGCCCACACACTGCTGTTCTTGGACTCACTGCCCACACACTGCTCTTCCAGCCTCACTGCCCACACATTGCTGTTCTAGATTCACACCCAGAGACTACTGTTCCAGACTCACTGCCAAAACACTGCTGTTCCAGGACTCACTGCACACACACTGCTCTTCCAGACTCACTGCCCACACACTGCTTTTCCTGAACTCACTGCCCACACAGGGCTCTTCCAGGAATCACTGCCCACACACTGCTTTTCCAGGATTCACTGCCCACACACTGCTGTTCCAGGAATCCCTGCCCACACACTGCTGTTCCAGGATTCACTGCCCGCACACTGCTGTTCCAGACTCACTGCCAACACACTGCTGTTCCAGACTAACTGCCCAAACACTGCTGATCCAAGACTCACTGCCCACACACTGCTGTTCCAGACTGACTGCCAACACACTGCTGGTCCAGAACGCACTGCCAACACACTGCTGTTCCAGACTCACTGCCCACACACTGCTGTTCCAGGACTCACTGCCCATACACTGCTCTTCCAGACTCACTGCCCACACACTGTTGTTCTTGGACTCACTGCCCACAAAGTGCTGTTAGGGACTCACTGCCCACACACTGCTGTTCCAAGAATCACTGCCCACAAACTGCTGTTCCAGACTCACTGCCTAGACACTGCTGTTAGAGGACACCCTGCCCACACACTGCTGCTCGAGGACTCACTGCCCACACACTGCTGTTCCAGAACTCACTGCCCAAACACTGCTGTTCCAGACTCACTGCCCACACCTTGATGTTCCAGGACTCACTGCCCACACTCTGCTCTTTCAGACTCACTGCCCACACACTGCTGTTCCAAGAATCACTGTCCATACAGTGATGTTCCAGACTCACTGCCCATACAGTGATGTTCCAGGACTCACTGCCCATACAGTGATGTTCCAGGGCTCACTGCCCAAACACTGCTTTTCCAGGATTCCCTGCCTGCACATTGCTGTTCCAGGAATCACTGCCCACACACTGCTGTTTCAGGACTCACTGCCCATACACTGCTGTTCCAGACGCACTGCCCAAACACTGCTGATCCAAGACTCACTGCCCACACATTGCTGTTCCAGGATTCAGTACCCACACACTTCTGTACCAGGACTCACTGCCCGCACATTGCTGTTCCAGACTCACTGCCCACACACTGCTGTTCTAGACTCACACCCAAACACTGCTGCTCCTGGACACACTGCCCACACACTGCTGCTCGAGGACTCACTGCCAACACACTTTTTTTCCAGAACTCACTGCAAAAACACTGCTATTCCAGACTCACTGCCCACACATTGCTGTTCCATGACTCACTGCCCACACACTGCTGTTCCAGACTCACTGCCCAAATACTGCTATTCCAGGATTCACTGCCCATACACTGCTGTTCCAGACTCACTGCCCACACACTGCTGTTCCAGGATTCACTGCCCACACACTTCTGTTCCAGACTGACTGCACACACACTGCTGTTCCAGGACTCACTGCCCACACACTGCTGTTCCAGGACTCACTGCCCACACACAGCTCTTCCAGACTCACTGCCCGCACACTGCTGTTCCAGGACTCACTGCCCATACACTGCTCTTCCAGACTCACTGCCCACACACTGCTGTTCTTGGACTCATTGCCCACAAAGTGCTGTTCCGGGACTCACTGCCCACACACTGCTGTACCAAGAATCACTGCCCACAAACTGCTGTTTCAGACTCACTGCCAAGACACTGCTGTTAGAGGACACCCTGCCTACACACTGCCGCTCGAGGACTGACTGCCCACAAAATGCTGTTCCAGGCTCAGTGCCCAAACCCTGCTGTTCCAGGACTCACTGCCCACACACTGCTGTTCCAGACTCACTGCCAACATACTGCTGTTTCAGAACTCACTGCCCACACACTGCTGTTCCTGACTCACTGCCCACATACTGCTGTTCTAGACTCACACCCAAACACTGCTGCTCCCGGATACACTGCCCACACACTGCTGTACCAGGACTCACTGCCCACACACTGCTGCTTGTGGACTCACTGCCCACACACTTTTTTTTCCAGAACTCACTGCCCAAACACTGCTGTTCCAGACTCACTGCCCACACATTGCTGTTCCATGACTCATTGCCAACACACTGCTGTTCCAGACTCACTGCCCAAATACTGCTGTTCCAGGATTCACTGCCCACACACTTCTGTTCCAGACTGAATGCACACACACTGCTGTTCCAGGACTCACTGCCCACACACTGCTGTTCCTGGACGCACTGCCCACACACTGCTGTTCCAGACTCACACCCAAACACTGCTGTGCCAGGACTCACCTGCCTACACACTGCTGTACAAGGTCTTACTACCCACACATTGCTGCTCGAGGACTGACTGCCCACACACTGCTGTTCCAGACTCACTGCCCACACACTGCTGTTCCAGACACACTGCCTACACACTGCTGCTCGAGGACTCACTTCCCACACACTTCTTTTCCAGAACTCACTGCCCAAACACTGCTGTTCCGGACTCACTGCCCATACATTGCTGTTCCATGACTCACTGCCCACACACTGCTGTTCCAGACTCACTGCCCATACATTGCTGTTCCATGACTCACTGCCCACACACTGCTGTTCCAAACTCACTGCCCAAACACTGCTGTTCCAGGATTCAATGCCCACACCTTGATGTTCCAGGACTCACTGCCCACACTCTGCTCTTTCAGACTCACTGCCCGGACACTGCTGTTCCAGGACTCACTACACACACGGTGCTGTTTCAGACTCACTGCCCACACACTGCTGCTCGAGGACTCACTGCCCACACACTGCAGTTCCAGAACTCACTGCCCAAACACTGCTGTTCCAGACTCACTGCCCACACCTTGATCTTCGAGGACTCACTGCCCACAGTCTGCTCTTTCAGATTCACTGCCCACATACTGCTGTTCCAGAACTCACTGCCCAAACACTACTGTTCCAGACTCACTGCCCACACCTTGATCTTCGAGGACTCACTGCCCACAGTCTGCTCTTTCAGATTCACTGCCCACACACTGCTGTTCCAGGACTCACTGCCCAAACTGCTCTTCCGGGACTCACTGCCCATACACTGCTGTTCCGGACTCACTGCCCACACACTGCTGTTCCAGGACGCACTGCCCACACACTGCTGTTCTAGACTCACACCCAAACACTGCTGTTTCAGGACTCTCTGCCTACACACTGCTGTTAGAGGACACCCTGCCCACACACTGCTGCTCGACGACTGACTGCCCACACACTGCTGTTTCAGACTCACTGCCCACACACTGCTGTACCTGGACTCACTGCCCACACACTGCTGTTCCAGCCTCACTGCCCACACATTGCTGTTCTAGATTCACACCCAGAGACTACTGTTCCAGACTCACTGCCAAAACACTGCTGTTCCAGGACTCACTGCACACACACTGCTCTTCCAGCCTCACTGCCCACACATTGCTGTTCTAGATTCACACCCAGAGACTACTGTTCCAGACTCACTGCCAAAACACTGCTGTTCCAGGACTCACTGCACACACACTGCTCTTCCAGACTCACTGCCCACACACTGCTTTTCCTGAACTCACTGCCCACACAGGGCTCTTCCAGGAATCACTGCCCACACACTGCTTTTCCAGGATTCACTGCCCGCACACTGCTGTTCCAGAAATCACTGCCCACACACTGCTGTTCCAGGATTCACTGCCCGCACACTGCTGTTCCAGGACTCTCTGCCCACACACTGCTGTTCCAGACTAACTGCCCAAACACTGCTGATCCAGATCACTGCCCACACACTGCTGTTCCAGACTGACTGCCCATACATTGCTGTTCCATGACTCACTGCCCACACACTGCTGTTCCAGACTCACTGCCCATACATTGCTGTTCCATGACTCACTGCCCACACACTGCTGTTCCAAACTCACTGCCCAAACACTGCTGTTCCAGGATTCAATGCCCACACCTTGATGTTCCAGGACTCACTGCCCACACTCTGCTCTTTCAGACTCACTGCCCGGACACTGCTGTTCCAGGACTCACTACACACACGGTGCTGTTTCAGACTCACTGCCCACACACTGCTGCTCGAGGACTCACTGCCCACACACTGCAGTTCCAGAAATCACTGCCCAAACACTGCTGTTCCAGACTCACTGCCCACACCTTGATCTTCGAGGACTCACTGCCCACAGTCTGCTCTTTCAGATTCACTGCCCACATACTGCTGTTCCAGAACTCACTGCCCAAACACTACTGTTCCAGACTCACTGCCCACACCTTGATCTTCGAGGACTCACTGCCCACAGTCTGCTCTTTCAGATTCACTGCCCACACACTGCTGTTCCAGGACTCACTGCCCAAACTGCTCTTCCGGGACTCACTGCCCATACACTGCTGTTCCGGACTCACTGCCCATACACTGCTGTTCCAGTCTCACTGCCAACACACTGCTGCTCGAGACTAACTGCCCACACACTGCTGTTCCAGGAATCACTGCCCACACACTGCAGTTCCAGGATTCACTGCCCGCACACTGCTGTTCCAGACTCACTGCCAACACAACATCTGTTCCAGACTAACTGCCCAAACACTGCTGATCCAAGACTCACTGCCCACACACTGCTGTTCCAGACTGACTGCCAACACTCTGCTGGTCCAGAACGCACTGCCCACACACTGCTGTTCCAGACTCACTGCCCACACACTGCTGTTCCAGACTCACTGCCCACACACTGCTGTGCTAGACTCACACCCAAACACTGCTGCTCCCGGACACACTGCCCACACACTGCTGTACCAGGACTCACTGCCCACACACTGCTGTTCCAGGACTCATTGCCCACAAACAGCTCTTCCAGAACTCACTGCCCAAACACTGCTGTTCCAGACTCACTGCCCACACATTGCTGTTCCATGACTCACTGCCCACACACTGCTGTTCCAGACTCACTGCCCAAATACTGCTATTCCAGGATTCACTGCCCATACACTGCTGTTCCAGACTCACTGCCCACACACTGCTGTTCCAGGATTCACTGCCCACACACGTCTGTTCCAGACTGACTGCACACACACTGCTGTTCCAGGACTCACTGCCCACACACTGCTGTTCCAGGACTCATTGCCCACAAACAGCTCTTCCAGACTCACTGCCCGCACACTGCTGTTCTTGGACTCATTGCCCACAAAGTGCTGTTCCAGGACTCACTGCCCATACACTGCTCTTCCAGACTCACTGCCCACACACTGCTGTTCTTGGACTCATTGCCCACAAAGTGCTGTTCCGGGACTCACTGCCCACACACTGCTGTTCCAAGAATCACTGCCCACAAACTGCTGTTCCAGACTCACTGCCAAGACACTGCTGTTAGAGGACACCCTGCCCACACACTGCCGCTCGAGGACTGACTGCCCACAAAATGCTGTTCCAGGCTCAGTGCCCAAACCCTGCTGTTCCAGGACTCACTGCCCACACACTGCTGTTCCAGACTCACTGCCAACATACTGCTGTTCCAGGAATCACTGCCCACATACTGCTGTTTCAGAACTCACTGCCCACACACTGCTGTACCTGACTCACTGCCCACATACTGCTGTTCTAGACTCACACCCAAACACTGCTGCTCCCGGACACACTGCCCACACACTGCTGTACCAGGACTCACTGCCCACACACTGCTGCTTGTGGACTCACTGCCCACACACTTTTTGTTCCAGAACTCACTGCCCAAACACTGCTGTTCCAGACTCACTGCCCACACATTGCTGTTCCATGACTCACTGCCAACACACTGCTGTTCCAGACTCACTGCCCAAATACTGGTATTCCGGGATTCACTGCCCACACACTGCTGTTCCTGGACGCACTGCCCACACACTGCTGTTCCAGACTCACACCCAAACACTGCAGTGTGTTGGCAGTGTGTTGGCAGTGTGCCAGGACACACCTGCCTACACACTGCTGTACAAGGTCTTACTACCCACACATTGCTGCTCGAGGACTGACTGCCCACACACTGCTGTTCCAGACACACTGCCTACACACTGCTGCTCGAGGACTCACTTCCCACACACTTCTTTTCCAGAACTCACTGCCCAAACACTGCTGTTCCAGGATTCAATGCCCATACCTTGATGTTCCAGGACTCACTGCCCACACTCTGCTCTTTCAGACTCACTGCCCGGACACTGCTGTTCCAGGACTCACTACACACACGGTGCTGTTTCAGACTCACTGCCCACACACTGCTGCTCGAGGACTCACTGCCCACACACTTTTTTTCCAGAACTCACTGCCCAAACACTGCTGTTCCAGACTCACTGCCCACACATTGCTGTTCCATGACTCACTGCCCACACACTGCTGTTCCAGACTCACTGCCCAAATACTGCTATTCCAGGATTCACTGCCCATACACTGCTGTTCCAGACTCACTGCCCACACACTGCTGTTCCAGGATTCACTGCCCACACACGTCTGTTCCAGACTGACTGCACACACACTGCTGTTCCAGGACTCACTGCCCACACACTGCTGTTCCAGGACTCATTGCCCACAAACAGCTCTTCCAGACTCACTGCCCGCACACTGCTGTTCTTGGACTCATTGCCCACAAAGTGCTGTTCCAGGACTCACTGCCCATACACTGCTCTTCCAGACTCACTGCCCACACACTGCTGTTCTTGGACTCATTGCCCACAAAGTGCTGTTCCGGGACTCACTGCCCACACACTGCTGTTCCAAGAATCACTGCCCACAAACTGCTGTTCCAGACTCACTGCCAAGACACTGCTGTTAGAGGACACCCTGCCCACACACTGCCGCTCGAGGACTGACTGCCCACAAAATGCTGTTCCAGGCTCAGTGCCCAAACCCTGCTGTTCCAGGACTCACTGCCCACACACTGCTGTTCCAGACTCACTGCCAACATACTGCTGTTCCAGGAATCACTGCCCACATACTGCTGTTTCAGAACTCACTGCCCACACACTGCTGTACCTGACTCACTGCCCACATACTGCTGTTCTAGACTCACACCCAAACACTGCTGCTCCCGGACACACTGCCCACACACTGCTGTACCAGGACTCACTGCCCACACACTGCTGCTTGTGGACTCACTGCCCACACACTTTTTGTTCCAGAACTCACTGCCCAAACACTGCTGTTCCAGACTCACTGCCCACACATTGCTGTTCCATGACTCACTGCCAACACACTGCTGTTCCAGACTCACTGCCCAAATACTGGTATTCCGGGATTCACTGCCCACACACTGCTGTTCCTGGACGCACTGCCCACACACTGCTGTTCCAGACTCACACCCAAACACTGCAGTGTGTTGGCAGTGTGTTGGCAGTGTGCCAGGACACACCTGCCTACACACTGCTGTACAAGGTCTTACTACCCACACATTGCTGCTCGAGGACTGACTGCCCACACACTGCTGTTCCAGACTCACTGCCCACACACTGCTGTTCCAGACACACTGCCTACACACTGCTGCTCGAGGACTCACTTCCCACACACTTCTTTTCCAGAACTCACTGCCCAAACACTGCTGTTCCAGGATTCAATGCCCATACCTTGATGTTCCAGGACTCACTGCCCACACTCTGCTCTTTCAGACTCACTGCCCGGACACTGCTGTTCCAGGACTCACTACACACACGGTGCTGTTTCAGACTCACTGCCCACACACTGCTGCTCGAGGACTCACTGCCCACACACTGCAGTTCCAGAACTCACTGCCCAAACACTGCTGTTCCAGACTCACTGCCCACACCTTGATGTTCGAGGACTCACTGCCCACAGTCTGCTCTTTCAGATTCACTGCCCATACAGTGATGTTCCAGGACTCACTGCCCATACAGTGATGTTCCAGGACTCACTGCCCAAACACTGCTTTTCCAGAACTCACTGCCCACACACTGCTGTTCCAGAAGCACTGCCCACACACTGCTATTCCAGGATTCACTGCCCACACACTGATATTCCAGCCTCACAGCCCACACACTGCTGTTCCAGACTCACTGCCCACACACTGCTGTTCCAGGACCCAATGCCCACACATTGTTGTACCAGGACTCACTGCCCACAAACTGCTGTTCCAGACTCACTGCCAACATACTGCTGTTCCAGACTCACTGCCAACATACTGTTGTTCCAGACTCACTGCCCAAACACTGCTGTTCCAGACTCACTGCCCACACACTGCTGTTCCAGACTCACTGCCCAAACACTGCTTTTCCAGACTCACTGCCCAACCACTGCAGTTCCAGACTCACTGCCCAAACACTGCAGTTCCAGCACTCACTGCCCACACACTGCTGCTCCAGGACTCACAGCCCACACACTGCTGTTCCAGGAGTCACTGCCCAAACTCTGCTGTTCCAGGACTCGCAGCCCACACTCTGCTGTTCCAGACTCACTGCCCACACACTGCTGTTCCAGGACCCAATGCCCACACATTGTTGTTCCAGGACTCACTGCCCACAAACTGCTGTTCCAGACTCACTGCCAACATACTGCTGTTCCAGACTCACTGCCAACATACTGTTGTTCCAGACTCACTGCCCAAACACTGCAGTTCCAGACTCACTGCCCAAACACTGATGTTCCAGGACTCACTACACACACACTGCTGTTTCAGACTCACTGCCCACACACTGCTGCTCGAGGACTCTCTGCCCACACACTGCTGCTCCAGAACTCACTGCCCACACACTGCTGTTCCCGAACTCACTGCCCAAACACTGCTCTTTCAGACTCACTTCCCACACACTGCTGTTCCAGGACTCACTGCCCATACAGTGATGTTCCAGGACGCACTGCCCATACAGTGATGTTCCAGGACTCACTGCCCATACAGTGATGTTCCAGGGCTCACTGCCCAAACACTGCTTTTCCAGGATTCACTGCCCGCACACTGCTGTTTCAGGACTCACTGCCCATACACTGCTGTTCGAAGACTCACTGCCCACACACTGCTGTTCCAGGATTCACTGCCCACACACTTCTGTACCAGGACTCACTGCTCACACACTGCTGTTCCAGACTCACTGCCCACACACTGCTGTTCCAGAACTCACTGCCCACACACTGATGTTCCAGAAGCACTGCCCACACACTGCTGTTCCAGGATTCACTGCCCACACACTTCTGTAGCAGGACTCACTGCCCACACACTGCTGTTCCAGACTCACTGCCCACACACTGCTGTTCCAGACTCACTACCAACACACTGCTGTTCCAGGATTCACTGCCCACACACTGATGCTCGAGGACTGACTGCCCACACACCGATGTTCCAGACTCATTGCCCGGACACTGCTCTTCCAGCCACACTGCTCACACATTGCTGTTCCAGGACTCACTGCCCACACACTGCTCTTCCGGGAATCACTGCCCACACACTGCTGTTCCGGACTCACTGCCCACACACTGCTGTTCCAGGACGCACTGCCCACACACTGCTGTTCTAGACTCACACCAAACACTGCTCTTCCAGACTCACTGCCCACACACTGCTGTTCTAGATTCACACCCAGAGACTACTGTTCCAGACTCACTGCCCAAACACTGCTGTTCCAGGACTCACTCCACACACACTGCTCCTCCAGACTCACTGCCCAAACACGGCTTTTCCTGAACTCACTGCCCACACAGTGCTGTTCCAGGACTCACTGCCCTCACACTGCTTTTCCAGGATTCACTGCCCGCACACTGCTGTACCAGGACTCACTGCCCATACAGTGATGTTCCAGGACTCACTGCCCAAACACTGCTTTTCCAGGATTCACTGCCCGCACGTTGCTGTTCCAGGAATCACTGCCCACACACTGCTGTTTCAGGATTCACTGCCCATACACTGCTGTTCCAGATGCACCGCCCAAACACTGCTGTTCCAGAACTCACTGCCCACACACTGCTGTTCCAGAAGCACTGCCCACACACTGCTATTCCAGGATTCACTGCCCACACACCTCTGTACCAGGACTCACTGCCCACACGCTGATATTCCAGCCTCACAGCCCACACACTGCTGTTCCAGGACCCAATGCCCACACATTGTTGTACCAGGACTCACTGCCCACAAACTGCTGTTCCAGACTCACTGCCAACATACTGCTGTTCCAGACTCACTGCCAACATACTGTTGTTCCAGACTCACTGCCCAAACACTTCTGTTCCAGACTCACTGCCCACACACTGCTGTTCCAGACTCACTGCCCAAACACTGCAGTTCCAGACTCACTGCCCAACCACTGCAGTTCCAGACTCACTGCCCAAACACTGCATTTCCAGGACTCACTGCCCACACACTGCTGCTCCAGGACTCACAGCCCACACACTGCTGTTCCAGGAGTCACTGCCCAAACTCTGCTGTTCCAGGACCCGCAGCCCACACTCTGCTGTTCCAGACTCACTACACACACACTGCTGTTTCAGACTCACTGCCCGCACACTGCCGCTCGAGGACTCACTGCCCACACACTGCTGCTCGAGGACTCACTGCCCACACACTGCTGTTCCCGAACTCACTGCCCATACAGTGATGTTCCAGGACTCACTGCCCAAACACTGCGGTTCGAGACTCACTGCCCAAACACTGCTGTTTCAGACTCACTGCCCAAACACTGATGTTCCAGGACTCACTACACACACACTGCTGTTTCATACTCACTGCCCACACACTGCTGCTCGAGGACTCACTGCCCACACACTGCTGTTCCCGAACTCACTGCCCATATAGTGATGTTCCAGGACTCACTGCCCAAACACTGCGGTTCGAGACTCACTGCCCAAACACTGCTGTTTCAGACTCACTGCCCATACACTGATGTTCCAGGACTCACTACACACACACTGCTGTTTCAGACTCACTGCCCGCACACTGCTGCTCGAGGACTCACTGCCCACACACTGCTTTTCCAGGATTCACTGCCCGCACACTGCTGTTCCAGACTCATTGCCCATACAGTGATGTTCCAGGACTCACTGCCCAAACACTGCTTTTCCAGGATTCACTGCCCGCACATTGCTGTTCCAGGAATCACTGCCCACACACTGCTGTTTCAGGACTCACTGCCCATACACTGCTGTTCCAGACGCACCGCCCAAACACTGCTGTTCCAGAACTCACTGCCCACACACTGCTGTTCCAGAAGCACTGCCCACACACTGCTATTCCAGGATTCACTGCCCACACACTTCTGTACCAGGACTCACTGCCCACACACTGATATTCCAGCCTCACAGCCCACACACTGCTGTTCCAGACTCACTGCCCACACACTGCTGTTCCAGGACCCAATGCCCACACATTGTTGTACCAGGACTCACTGCCCACAAACTGCTGTTCCAGACTCACTGCCCAAACACTGCTGTTCCAGACTCACTGCCCAACCACTGCAGTTCCAGATCACTGCCCAAACACTGCAGTTCCAGGACTCACTGCCCACACACTGCTGTTCCAGGACTCACAGCCCACACACTGCTGTTCCAGGAGTCACTGCCCAAACTCTGCTGTTCCAGCACTCGCAGCCCACACTCTGCTGTTCCAGACTCACTGCCCACACACTGCTATTCCAGGACCCAATGCCCACACATTGTTGTTCCAGGACTCACTGCCCACAAACTGCTGTTCCAGACTCACTGCCAACATACTGCTGTTCCAGACTCACTGCCAACATACTGTTGTTCCAGACTCACTGCCCAAACACTGCAGTTCCAGACTCACTGCCCAAACACTGCGGTTCGAGACTCACTGCCCAAACACTGCTGTTTCAGACTCACTGCCCAAACACTGATGTTCCAGGACTCACTACACACACACTGCTGTTTCAGACTCACTGCCCGCACACTGCTGCTCGAGGACTCACTGCCCACACACTGCTGCTCGAGGACTCACTGCCCACACACTGCTGTTCCCGAACTCACTGCCCAAACACTGCTCTTTCAGACTCACTTCCCACACACTGCTGTTCCAGGACTCACTGCCCATACAGTGATGTTCCAGGACGCACTGCCCATACAGTGATGTTCCAGGACTCACTGCCCATACAGTGATGTTCCAGGGCTCACTGCCCAAACACTGCTTTTCCAGGATTCACTGCCCGCACACTGCTGTTTCAGGACTCACTGCCCATACACTGCTGTTCGAAGACTCACTGCCCACACACTGCTGTTCCAGGATTCACTGCCCACACACTTCTGTACCAGGACTCACTGCCCACGCACTGCTGTACCAGGACTCACTGCCCACACACTGATGTTCCAGAAGCACTGCCCACACACTGCTGTTCCAGGATTCACTGCCCACACACTTCTGTACCAGGACTCACTGCCCACACACTGCTGTTCCAGACTCACTGCTGTTCCAGACTCACTACCAACACACTGCTGTTCCAGGACTCACTGCCCACACACTGCTGCTCGAGGACTGACTGCCCACACACCGATGTTCCAGACTCACTGCCAGGACACTGCTCTTCCAGACTCACTGCTCACTCACTGCTTTTCCAGGATTCACTGCCCGCACACTGATGTTCCAGGAATCACTGCACACATACTGCTGTTCCAGATTGAATGCACACACACTGCTGTTCCAGGACTCACTGCTCACACACTGATGTTCCAGAACTCACTGCCCACACACTGATGTTCCAGAAGCACTGCCCACACACTGCTGTTCCAGCATTCACAGCCCACACACTTCTGTACCAGGACTCACTGCCCACACACTGCTGTTCCAGACTCACTGCCCACACACTGCTGTTCCAGACTCACTACCAACACACTGCTGTTCCAGGACTCACTGCCCACACACTGCTGTTCCAGACTCACTGCCCACACACTGCTGTTCCAGACTCACTACCAACACACTGCTGTTCCAGGACTCACTGCCCACACACTGCTGCTCGAGGACTGACTGCCCACACACCGATGTTCCAGACTCACTGCCCACACACTGCTGTTCCAGGACTCACTGCCCACACACTGCTCTTCCAGCCACACTGCTCACACATTGCTGTTCCAGGACTCACTGCCCACACATTGCTCTTCCGGGACTCACTGCCCACACACTGCTGTTCCGGACTCACTGCCCACACACTGCTGTACCAGGACGCACTGCCCACACACTGCTGTTCTAGACTCACACCAAACACTGCTCTTCCAGACTCACTGCCCACACACTGCTGTTCTAGATTCACACCCAGAGACTACTGTTCCAGACTCACTGCCCAAACACTGCTGTTCCAGGACTCACTCCACACTCACTGCTCTTCCAGACTCACTGCCCAAACACTGCTTTTCCTGAACTCACTGCCCACACAGTGCTGTTCCAGGACTCACTGCCCTCACACTGCTTTTCCAGGATTCACTGCCCGCACACTGCTGTTCCAGATTCACTGCCAACACACTGCTGTTCCTACTAACTGCCCAAACACTGCTGATCCAAGACTCACTGCCCACACACTGCTGTTCCAGACTGACTGCCAACACACTGCTGGTCCAGAACACACTGCCGACACACTGCTGTTCCAGATTAACTGCCCAAACACTGCTGATCCAGATCACTGCCCACACACTGCTGTTCTTGGACTCACTGCCCACAAAGTGCTGTTCCAGGACTCACTGCCCACACACTGCTGTTCCAGGAGTCACTGCCCACACACTTTTATTCTAGACTGACTGCACACACACTGCTGTTCCAGGACTCACTGCCCACACCCTGCTGCTCCAGGAGTCACTGCCCACACACTTTTGTTCCAGACTGACTGCACACACACTGCTGTTCCAGGACTCACTGCCCACACACTGCTCTTCCAGACTCACTGCCCGCACACTGCTGTTCCAGGACTCACTGCCCATACACTGCTCTTCCAGACTCACTGCCCACACACTGCTGTTCTTGGACTCACTGCCCACAAAGTGCTGTTAGGGAATCACTGCCCACACACTGCTGTTCCAAGAATCACTGCCCACAAACTGCTGTTCCAGACTCACTGCCTAGACACTGCTGTTAGAGGACACCCTGCCCACACACTGCCGCTCATGGACTGACTGCCCACAGAATGCTGTTCCAGGCTCAGTGCCCACACACTGCTCTTCCTGACTCACTGCCCACACACTGCTGTTCTAGATTCACACCCAGAGACTACTGTTCCAGCCTCACTGCCCACACAATGCTGTTCCAGGACTCACATCCCACACACTGCTTTTCCAGATTCACTGCCCGCACACTGCTGTTCCAGGAAGCACTGCCCACACACTGCTCTTCCAGACTCACTGCCCACACACTGCTTTTCCTGAACTCACTGCCCACACACTACTGTACCTGAACTCACTGCCCACACACTACTGTTCCAGGACTCACTGCCCACACACTGCTGATCCAGGACTCACTGCCCACACACTGCTTTTCCAGGATTCACTGCCCGCACACTGATGTTCCGGGAATCACTGCACACACACTGCTGTTCCAGACTAACTGCCCAAACACTGCTGCTCTAAGACTCACTGCCCACACACTGTTGTTCCATGAATCATTGCCCACATACTGCTGTTCCAGATTGAATGCACACACACTGCTGTACCAGGACTCACTGCCCACACACTGATGTTCCAGGACTCACTGCCCACACACTGATGTTCCAGACTCACTGCCCACACACTGCTGTCCCAGGATGCACTGCCAACACACTGCTGTTCTATATTCACCCCCAGAGACCACTGTTCCAGGCCCACTGCCCAAACACTGCTGTTCCAGGACTCACTGCCCAAACATTGTTGTTCCAGGACTCACTGCCCACACACTGCTCTTCCAGACTCACTGCTCGCACACTGCTGTTCCAGGACTCACTGCCCACACACTGCTGTTCCAGGACTCACTGCCCACACACTGCTGTTCCAGGACACACTGCCCACACACTGCTGTTCTAGATTCACACCCAGAGACCACTGTTCCAGGACTCACTGCCCTCACACTGCTGTACCAGGACTCACTGCCCACACACTGCTGCTCGAGGACTGACTGTCCACACACTACTGTTCCAGACTCACTGCCCATACATTCTTGTTCCAGGACTCACTGCCCACACACTGCTGTTCCAGACTCACAGCCCAACACTGCTCCTCGAGAACACACTGCCAACAAACTGCTGTTCCAGACCCGCTGCCCAAACACAACTGTTCCAAGACCCTCTGCCCACACACTGCTGTTCCAGACTCACTGCCCACACATTGCTGTTCCAGGACCCCCTGCCCACACACTGCTGTTCCAGACTCACTGCCCACACATTGCTGTTCCATGACTCACTGCCCACACACTGCTCTTCCAGACTCACTGCCCACACACTGCTTTTCCTGAACTCACTGCCCACACACTGCTGTTCCAGACTCACTGCCAACACACTGCTGTTCCAGAACTCACTGCCGACACACTGCTGTTCCAGATAACTGCCCACATACTGCTGTTCCAGACTGACTGCACACACACTGCTGTTCCAGGACTCACTGCCCACACTCTGCTCTTCCAGACTCACTGCCCGCACACTGCTGTTCCAGGACTCACTGCCCACACACTGCTCTTCCAGACTCACTGCCCACACACTGCTGTTCCAGGACTCACTGCCCATACACTGCTCTTCCAGACTCACTGCCCACACACTGCTGTTCTTGGACTCACTGCCCACAAAGTGCTGTTCCGGGACTCACTGCCCACACACTGCTGTTCCAAGAATCACTGCCCACAAACTGCTGTTCCAGACTCACTGCCTCGACACTGCTGTTAGAGGACACCCTGCCCACACACTGCCGTTCGAGGACTGACTGCCCAAACAATGCTGTTCCAGGACTCACTGCCCACACACTGCTATTTTAGAACTCAATGCCCACACCCTGCTGTTCCTGACTCACTGCCCACATACTGCTGTTCTAGACTCACACCCAAACACTGCTGCTGCCGGACACACTGCCCACACACTGCTGTTCCAGGACTCACTGCCCACACACTGCTGCTCGAGGACTCACTGCCCACACACTTTTTTTCCAGAACACACTGCCCAAACACTGCTGTTCCAGACTCACTGCCCACACATTGCTGTTCTATGACTCACTGCCCACACACTGCTATTTCAGAACTCACTGCCCACACACTGCTGTTCCAGACTCACTGCCAACATACTGCTGTTCCAGGAATCACTGCCCACATACTGCTGTTTCAGAACTCACTGCCCACACACTGCTGTTCCAGACTCACTGCCCAAATACTGCTATTCCAGGATTCACTGTCCACACACTGCTGTTCCAGACTCACTGCCCACACACTGCTGTTCCTGGACGCACTGCCCACACACTGCTGTTCCATAATCACACCCAATCACTGCTGTGCCAGGACTCACTTGCCTACACACTGCTGTACAAGGTCTCGCTGCCCACACATTGCTGCTCGAGGACTGACTGCCCACACACTGCTGGTCCAGACTCACTGCCCACACACTGCTGTTCCAGACACACTGCCCAAACACTGCTGCTCGAGGACTCACTGCCCACACACTTCTTTTCCCGAACTCACAGCCCAAACACTGCTGTTCCAGACTCACTGCTCACACATTGCTATTCCATGACTCACTGCCCACACACTGCTGTTCCAGACTCACTGCCCAAACACTGCTGCTCGAGGACTCACTGCCCACACACTGCTGTTCCAGAACTCACTGCCCAAACACTGCTGTTCCAGGACTCACTGCCCACACCTTGATGTTCCAGGACTCACTGCCCACACTCTGCTCTTTCAGACTCACTGCCCACACACTGCTGTTCCAGGAGTCACTGCCCATACAGTGATGTTCCAGGACTCACTGCCCATACAGTGATGTTCCAGGGCTCACTGCCCGAACACTGCTTTTCCAGGATTCACTGCCCGCACATTGCTGTTCCAGGAATCACTGCCCACACACTGCTGTTTCAGGACTCACTGCCCATACACTGCTGTTCCAGATGCACTGCCCAAACACTGCTGCTCCAAGACTCACTGCCCACACACTCCTGTTCCAGGATACACTACCCACACACTTCTGTACCAGGACTCACTGCCCACACACTGCTGTTCCAAGACTCACTGCCAACACACTGCTGTTCCAGAACTCACTGCCCACACACTGCTGTTTCAAAACCACTGCCCACACACTGCTGTTCCAGGATTCACTGCGCACACTCTTCTGTACCAGGACTCACAGCCCACACACTGATGTTCCAGCCTCACATCCCACACACTGCTGTTCCAGGACTCACTGCCCACACACTGCTGCTCGAGGACTGACTGCTCACACACTGATGTTCCAGACTCACTGCCCGGACACTGCTGTTCTTGGACTCACTGCCCACACACTGCTCTTCCAGCCTCACTGCCCTCACATTGCTGTTCTAGATTCACACCCAGAGACTACTGTTCCAGCCTCACTGCCCACACATTGCTGTTCTAGATTTACACCCAGAGACTACTGTTCCAGACTCACTGCCCAAACACTGCTGTTCCAGGACTCACTGCCCACACACTGCTGTTCCAGACTCACTGCCCACACACTGCTCTTCCGGGACTCACTGCCCACACACTGCTGTTCCGGACTCACTGCCCATACATTGCTGTTCCAGGACTCACTGCCCACACACTGCTCTTCCGGGACTCACTGCCCACACACTGCTGTTCCGGACTCACTGCCCACACACTGCTGTTCCAGGACGCACTGCCCACACACTGCTGTTCTAGACTCACACCCAAACATTGCTGTTCCAGGACTCTCTGCCTACACACTGCTGTTAGAGGACACCCTGCCCACACACTGCTGCTCGACGACTGACTGCCCACACACTGCTGTTTCAGACTCACTGCCCAAACACTGCTGTTCCAAGACTCACTGCCCTCACACTGCTGTTCCAGACTGACTGCCCAAACACTGCTGTTCCATGACTCACTGGACACACATTGCTGTTCCATGACTCACTGCCGTAACACTGCTGTTCCAGACTCACTGCCCAAGTACTGCTATTCCAGGATTCACTGCCCACACACTGCTGTTCCATACTCACTGCCCACACACTGCTGTTCCAGGATTCACTGCCCATACACTTCTGTTCCAGACTGACTGCACACACACTGCTGTTCCAGGACTCACTGCCCACACACTGCTATACCAGGACTCACTGCTCATACACTGCTCTTCCAGACTCACTGCCCACACACTGCTGTTCCAGGACTCGCTGCCCACACACTGCTGTTCCAAGAATCACTGCCCACAAACTGCTGTTCCAGACTCACGGCCCAGACACTGCTGTTCCTGGACGCACTGCCCACACACTGCTGTTCCATAATCACACCCGATCACTGCTGTGCCAGGACTCACTTGCCTACACACTGCTGTGCAAGGTCTCGCTGCCCACACATTGCTGCTCGAGGACTGACTGCCCACACACTGCTGTTCCAGACTCACTGCCCACACACTGCTGTTCCACACTCACTGCCCACACACTGCTGTTCCAGACACACTGCCCAAACACTGCTGCTCGAGGACTCACTGCCCACACACTTCTTTTCCCGAACTCACTGCCCAAACACTGCTGTTCCAGACTCACTGCTCACACATTGCTATTCCATGACTCACTGCCCACACACTGCTGTTCCAGACTCACTGCCCAAACACTGCTGCTCGAGGACTCACTGCCCACACACTGCTGTTCCAGAACTCACTGCCCAAACACTGCTGTTCCAGGACTCACTGCCCACACCTTGATGTTCCAGGACTCACTGCCCACACTCTGCTCTTTCAGACTCACTGCCCACACACTGCTGTTCCAGGAGTCACTGCCCATACAGTGATGTTCCAGGACTCACTGCCCATACAGTGATGTTCCAGGGCTCACTGCCCGAACACTGCTTTTCCAGGATTCACTGCCCGCACATTGCTGTTCCAGGAATCACTGCCCACACACTGCTGTTTCAGACTCACTGCCCACACACTGCTGTTCCAGGAGTCACTGCCCATACAGTGATGTTCCAGGACTCACTGCCCATACTGTGATGTTCCAGGGCTCACTGCCCGAACACTGCTTTTCCAGGATTCACTGCCCGCACATTGCTGTTCCAGGAATCACTGCCCACACACTGCTGTTTCAGGACTCACTGCCCATACACTGCTGTTCCGGATGCACTGCCCAAACACTGCTGCTCCAAGACTCACTGCCCACACACTCCTGTTCCAGGATACACTACCCACACACTTCTGTACCAGGACTCACTGCCCACACACTGCTGTTCCAAGACTCACTGCCAACACACTGCTGTTCCAGAACTCACTGCCCACACACTGCTGTTTCAAAACCACTGCCCACACACTGCTGTTCCAGGATTCACTGCGCACACTCTTCTGTACCAGGACTCACAGCCCACACACTGATGTTCCAGCCTCACATCCCACACACTGCTGTTCCAGACTCACTGCCAACACACTGCTGTTCCAGGACTCACTGCCCACACACTGCTGCTCGAGGACTGACTGCTCACACACTGATGTTCCAGACTCACTGCCCGGACACTGCTGTTCTTGGACTCACGGCCCACACACTGCTCTCCCAGCCTCACTGCCCTCACATTGCTGTTCTAGATTCACACCCAGAGACTACTGTTCCAGCCTCACTGCCCACACATTGCTGTTCTAGATTTACACCCAGAGACTACTGTTCCAGACTCACTGCCCAAACACTGCTGTTCCAGGACTCACTGCCCACACACTGGTGTTCCAGACTCACTGCCCACACACTGCTCTTCCGGGACTCACTGCCCACACACTGCTGTTCCGGACTCACTGCCCACACATTGCTGTTCCAGGACTCACTGCCCACACACTGCTCTTCCGGGACTCACTGCCCACACACTGCTGTTCCGGACTCACTGCCCACACACTGCTGTTCCAGGACGCACTGCCCACACACTGCTGTTCTAGACTCACACCCAAACATTGCTGTTCCAGGACTCTCTGCCTACACACTGCTGTTAGAGGACACCCTGCCCACACACTGCTGCTCGACGACTGACTGCCCACACACTGCTGTTTCAGACTCACTGCCCAAACACTGCTGTTCCAAGACTCACTGCCCTCACACTGCTGTTCCAGACTGACTGCCCAAACACTGCTGTTCCATGACTCACTGGACACACATTGCTGTTCCATGACTCACTGCCGTAACACTGCTGTTCCAGACTCACTGCCCAAGTACTGCTATTCCAGGATTCACTGCCCACACACTGCTGTTCCATACTCACTGCCCACACACTGCTGTTCCAGGATTCACTGCCCATACACTTCTGTTCCAGACTGACTGCACACACACTGCTGTTCCAGGACTCACTGCCCACACACTGCTATACCAGGACTCACTGCTCATACACTGCTCTTCCAGACTCACTGCCCACACACTGCTGTTCCAGGACTCGCTGCCCACACACTGCTGTTCCAAGAATCACTGCCCACAAACTGCTGTTCCAGACTCACGGCCCAGACACTGCTGTTAGAGGACACCCTGCCCACACACTGCCGCTCGAGGACTGACTGCCCACACAATGCTGTTCCAGGCTCAGTGCCCAAACACTGCTCTTCCAGGATTCACTGCCCACACACTGCTATTTCAGAACTCACTGCCCACACACTGCTGTTCCAGACTCACTGCCAACATACTGCTGTTCCAGGAGTCACTGCCTACATACTGCTGTTTCAGAACTCACTGCCCACACACTGCTGTTCTAGACTCACACCCAAACACTGCTGCTCCCGGACACACTGCCCTCACACTGCTGTTCCAGACATACTGTCCACACCCTGCTGCTCGAGGACTCACTGCCCACACACTTCTTTTCCAGAACTCACTGCCCAAACACTGCTGTTCCTGGACGCACAGCCCACACACTGCTGTGCCACGTCTCCCCTGCCTACACACTGCTGTACAAGGTCTCACTGCCCACACACTGCTGCTCGATGACTGACTGCCCACACACTGCTGTTCCAGGACTCACTGCCCACACACTGCGTTCCAGACTCACAGCCCACACACTGCTGCTCCAGGACGCACAGCCCACACACTGCTGTTCCAGACTCACTGCCAACACACTGCTGTTCCAGGACCCAATGCCCACACATTGTTGTTCCAGGACTCACTGCCGACAAACTGCTGTTCCAGACTCACTGCCAACATACTGCTGTTCCAGACTCACTGCCAACTTACTGTTGTTCCAGACTCACTGCCCACACACTGCCGTTGCAGACTCACTGCCAAACACTGCTGTTCCAGACTCACTGCCCAAACACTGCAGTTCCAGACTCACTGCCCAAACACTGCGGTTCCAGACTCACTGCCCAAACACTGCAGTTCCAGGACTCACTGCCCACACACTGCTGTTCCAGGACTCACAGCCCACACACTGCTGTTCCAGATTCACTGCCCACACACTGCTGTTCCAGGACCCAATGCCCACTCATTGTTGTTCCAGGACTCACTGCCCACAAACTGCTGTTCCAGACTCACTGCCAACATACTGTTGTTCCAGACTCACTGCCAACATACTGCTGTTCAAGACTCACTGCCAACATACTGTGGTTCCAGACTCACTGCCCAAACACTGCTGTTCCAGACTCACTGCCCAAACACCGCTGTTCGAGACTCACTGCCCAAACACTGCTGTTCCAGACTCACTGACCAAACACTGCAGCTCCAGACTCACTGCCCAAACACTGCAGTTCCAGGACTCACTGACCACACACTGCTGTTCGAGACTCACTGCCCAAACACTGCTGTTCCAGGATTCACTACACACACACTGCTGTTTCAGACTCACTGTCCACACACTGCTGCTCGAGGACTCACTGCCCACACACTGCTGTTCCAGAACTCACTGCCCAAACACATTGCTCTTCCAGGACTCACTGCCCACACACTGCTCTTCCAGATTTACTGCCCACACTCTGCTGTTCCTGGACTCACTGCCCACACACTGCTGCTCGAGGACTGACTGCCCACACACTGCTGTTCCAGAGTCACTGCCCACACATTCTTGTTTCAGGACTCACTGCCCACAAACTGCTGTTCCAGATTTACTGCCGACACTCTGCTGTTCCTGGACTCACTGCCCACACACTGCTGCTCGAGGACTCAATGCCCACACACTGCTTTTCCGGACTCACTGCCCACACACTGCTGTTCCAAACTCACTGCCCAAACACTGCAGTTCCAGGACTCACTACCCACACACTGCTGTTGCAGACTCACTGCCCACACACTGCTGTTCAAGGACCCACTGCCCACACATTGTTGTTCCAGGAATCACTGCCCACAAACTGCTCTTCCAGCCTCACTGCCCACACATTGCTGTTCTAGATTCACACCCAGAGACTACTGTTCCAGACTCACTGCCCAAACACTGCTTTTCCAGGACTCACTGCCCACACACTGCTCTTCCAGCCTCACTGCTCACACATTGTTGTTCCAGGTCTCACTGCCCACACACTGCTCTTCCGGGACTCACTGCCCACACACTGCTGTTCCGGACTCACTGCCCACACACTGCTGTTCCAGGACGCACTGCCCACACACTGCTGTTCTAGACTCATACCCAAACACTGCTGTTCCAGGACTCGTTGCCTACACACTGCTGTTAGAGGACACACTTCCCACACACTGCTGCTCGATGACTGACTGCCCACACACTGCTGTTTCAGACTCACTGCCCAAACACTGCAGTAGCAGGACTCACTGCCCACACACTGCTGTTCCAGTTTCACTGCCAACACACTGCTGCTCGAGACTCACTGCCCACACACTGCTGTTTCAGCCTCACTGCCCAAACACTGCTGTACCAGGACTCACTGCCCACACAATTGCTGTTCCAGACTCACTGCCAACACACTGCTGTTCCAGGAGTCACTGCCCACACACTGCTGCACTAGGACTCACTGCCCACACTCTGCTGCTCGAGGACTGACTGCCCAAACACTACTCTTCCAGACTCACTGCCCACACACTGCTGTTCCAAACTCACAGCCCACACATTGCTGTTCCAGGACTCACTGCCCACACAGTGCTGTTCCAGACTTACTGCCCACACACTGCTGTTCCTAGACTCACTGCCCACACACTGCTGTTCCAGACTCACTGTCAATATACTGCTGTTCCAGGACTCACTGCCCACACACTGCTGTTCCAGGAATCACTGCCCACACACTGCTGCTCAAGGAATGACTGCCCACACACTTCTGTACCAGGACTCACTGCCCACACACTGCTGTTCTTGGACTCACTGCCAAACTAACTGCTGTTCCAGACTGACTGCCCACACACTGCTGTACCAGGACTCACTGCCCACACACTGCTGTTCCAGACTCACTGCCCACACACTGCTGTTCTTGATTCACCCCCAGAGACCACTGTTCCAGGACTCACTGCCCACACACTGCTGTCCCAGGACGCACTGCCAACACACTGCTGTTCTATATTCACACCCAGAGACGACTGTTCCAGACCCACTGCCCAAACACTGCTGTTCCAGGACTCACTGCCCAAACATTGTTGTTCCAGGACTCACTGCCCACACACTGCTCTTCCAGACTCACTGCTCGCACACTGCTGTTCCAGGACTCACTGCCCACACACTGCTGTTCCAGGACTCACTGCCCACACACTGCTGTTCCAGGACACACTGCCCACACACTGCTGTTCTAGATTCACACCCAGAGACCACTGTTCCAGGACTCACTGCCCTCACACTGCTGTACCAGGACTCACTGCCCACACACTGCTGCTCGAGGACTGACTGTCCACACACTACTGTTCCAGACTCACTGCCCATACATTCTTGTTCCAGGACTCACTGCCCACACACTGCTGTTCCAGACTCACAGCCCAACACTGCTCCTCGAGAACACACTGCCAACAAACTGCTGTTCCAGACTCACTGCCCAAACACAACTGTTCCAAGACCCTCTGCCCACACACTGCTGTTCCAGACTCACTGCCCACACATTGCTGTTCCAGGACCCCCTGCCCACACACTGCTGTTCCAGACTCACTGCCCACACATTGCTGTTCCATGACTCACTGCCCACACACTGCTCTTCCAGACTCACTGCCCACACACTGCTTTTCCTGAACTCACTGCCCACACACTGCTGTTCCAGACTCACTGCCAACACACTGCTGTTCCAGAACTCACTGCCGACACACTGCTGTTCCAGATAACTGCCCACATACTGCTGTTCCAGACTGACTGCACACACACTGCTGTTCCAGGACTCACTGCCCACACTCTGCTCTTCCAGACTCACTGCCCGCACACTGCTGTTCCAGGACTCACTGCCCACACACTGCTCTTCCAAACTCACTGCCCACACACTGCTGTTCCAGGACTCACTGCCCATACACTGCTCTTCCAGACTCACTGCCCACACACTGCTGTTCTTGGACTCACTGCCCACAAAGTGCTGTTCCGGGACTCACTGCCCACACACTGCTGTTCCAAGAATCACTGCCCACAAACTGCTGTTCCAGACTCACTGCCTCGACACTGCTGTTAGAGGACACCCTGCCCACACACTGCCGTTCGAGGACTGACTGCCCACACAATGCTGTTCCAGGACTCACTGCCCAAACACTGCTGCTGCCGGACACACTGCCCACACACTGCTGTTCCAGGACTCACTGCCCACACACTGCTGCTCGAGGACTCACTGCCCACACACTTTTTTTCCAGAACACACTGCCCAAACACTGCTGTTCCAGACTCACTGCCCACACATTGCTGTTCTATGACTCACTGCCCACACACTGCTATTTCAGAACTCACTGCCCACACACTGCTGTTCCAGACTCACTGCCAACATACTGCTGTTCCAGGAATCACTGCCCACATACTGCTGTTTCAGAACTCACTGCCCACACACTGCTGTTCCAGACTCACTGCCCAAATACTGCTATTCCAGGATTCACTGTCCACACACTGCTGTTCCAGACTCACTGCCCACACACTGCTGTTCCATAATCACACCCAATCACTGCTGTGCCAGGACTCACTTGCCTACACACTGCTGTACAAGGTCTCGTTGCCCACACATTGATGCTCGAGGACTGACTGCCCACACACTGCTGTTCCAGACTCACTGCCCACACACTGCTGTTCCACACTCACTGCCCACACACTGCTGTTCCAGACAGACTGCCCAAACACTGCTGCTCGAGGACTCACTGCCCACACACTTCTTTTCCCGAACTCACTGCCCAAACACTGCTGTTCCAGACTCACTGCTCACACATTGCTATTCCATGACTCACTGCCCACACACTGCTGTTCCAGACTCACTGCCCAAACAATGCTGCTCGAGGACTCACTGCCCACACACTGCTGTTCCAGAACTCACTGCCCAAACACTGCTGTTCCAGGTCTCACTGCCCACACCTTGATGTTCCAGGACTCACTGCCCACACTCTGCTCTTTCAGACTCACTGCCCACACACTGCTGTTCCAGGAGTCACTGCCCATACAGTGATGTTCCAGGACTCACTGCCCATACAGTGATGTTCCAGGGCTCACTGCCCGAACACTGCTTTTCCAGGATTCACTGCCCGCACATTGCTGTTCCAGGAATCACTGCCCACACACTGCTGTTTCAGGACTCACTGCCCATACACTGCTGTTCCGGATGCACTGCCCAAACACTGCTGCTCCAAGACTCACTGCCCACACACTCCTGTTCCAGGATACACTACCCACACACTTCTGTACCAGGACTCACTGCCCACACACTGCTGTTCCAAGACTCACTGCCAACACACTGCTGTTCCAGAACTCACTGCCCACACACTGCTGTTTCAAAACCACTGCCCACACACTGCTGTTCCAGGATTCACTGCGCACACTCTTCTGTACCAGGACTCACAGCCCACACACTGATGTTCCAGCCTCACATCCCACACACTGCTGTTCCAGACTCACTGCCAACACACTGCTGTTCCAGGACTCACTGCCCACACACTGCTGCTCGAGGACTGACTGCTCACACACTGATGTTCCAGACTCACTGCCCGGACACTGCTGTTCTTGGACTCACTGCCCACACACTGCTCTCCCAGCCTCACTGCCCACACATTGCTGTTCTAGATTTACACCCAGAGACTACTGTTCCAGACTCACTGCCCAAACACTGCTGTTCCAGGACTCACTGCCCACACACTGCTGTTCCAGACTCACTGCCCACACACTGCTCTTCCGGGACTCACTGCCCACACACTGCTGTTCCGGACTCACTGCCCACACATTGCTGTTCCAGGACTCACTGCCCACACACTGCTCTTCCGGGACTCACTGCCCACACACTGCTGTTCCGGACTCACTGCCCACACACTGCTGTTCCAGGACGCACTGCCCACACACTGCTGTTCTAGACTCACACCCAAACATTGCTGTTCCAGGACTCTCTGCCTACACACTGCTGTTAGAGGACACCCTGCCCACACACTGCTGCTCGACGACTGACTGCCCACACACTGCTGTTTCAGACTCACTGCCCAAACACTGCTGTTCCAAGACTCACTGCCCTCACACTGCTGTTCCAGACTGACTGCCCAAACACTGCTGTTCCATGACTCACTGGACACACATTGCTGTTCCATGACTCACTGCCGTAACACTGCTGTTCCAGACTCACTGCCCAAGTACTGCTATTCCAGGATTCACTGCCCACACACTGCTGTTCCATACTCACTGCCCACACACTGCTGTTCCAGGATTCACTGCCCATACACTTCTGTTCCAGACTGACTGCACACACACTGCTGTTCCAGGACTCACTGCCCACACACTGCTATACCAGGACTCACTGCTCATACACTGCTCTTCCAGACTCACTGCCCACACACTGCTGTTCCAGGACTCGCTGCCCACACACTGCTGTTCCAAGAATCACTGCCCACAAACTGCTGTTCCAGACTCACGGCCCAGACACTGCTGTTCCTGGACGCACTGCCCACACACTGCTGTTCCATAATCACACCCAATCACTGCTGTGCCAGGACTCACTTGCCTACACACTGCTGTACAAGGTCTCGCTGCCCACACATTGCTGCTCGAGGACTGACTGCCCACACACTGCTGTTCCAGACTCACTGCCCACACACTGCTGTTCCACACTCACTGCCCACACACTGCTGTTCCAGACACACTGCCCAAACACTGCTGCTCGAGGACTCACTGCCCACACACTTCTTTTCCCGAACTCACTGCCCAAACACTGCTGTTCCAGACTCACTGCTCACACATTGCTATTCCATGACTCACTGCCCACACACTGCTGTTCCAGACTCACTGCCCAAACACTGCTGCTCGAGGACTCACTGCCCACACACTGCTGTTCCAGAACTCACTGCCCAAACACTGCTGTTCCAGGACTCACTGCCCACACCTTGATGTTCCAGGACTCACTGCCCACACTCTGCTCTTTCAGACTCACTGCCCACACACTGCTGTTCCAGGAGTCACTGCCCATACAGTGATGTTCCAGGACTCACTGCCCATACAGTGATGTTCCAGGGCTCACTGCCCGAACACTGCTTTTCCAGGATTCACTGCCCGCACATTGCTGTTCCAGGAATCACTGCCCACACACTGCTGTTTCAGACTCACTGCCCACACACTGCTGTTCCAGGAGTCACTGCCCATACAGTGATGTTCCAGGACTCACTGCCCATACAGTGATGTTCCAGGGCTCACTGCCCGAACACTGCTTTTCCAGGATTCACTGCCCGCACATTGCTGTTCCAGGAATCACTGCCCACACACTGCTGTTTCAGGACTCACTGCCCATACACTGCTGTTCCAGATGCACTGCCCAAACACTGCTGCTCCAAGACTCACTGCCCACACACTCCTGTTCCAGGATACACTACCCACACACTTCTGTACCAGGACTCACTGCCCACACACTGCTGTTCCAAGACTCACTGCCAACACACTGCTGTTCCAGAACTCACTGCCCACACACTGCTGTTTCAAAACCACTGCCCACACACTGCTGTTCCAGGATTCACTGCGCACACTCTTCTGTACCAGGACTCACAGCCCACACACTGATGTTCCAGCCTCACATCCCACACACTGCTGTTCCAGGACTCACTGCCCACACACTGCTGTTCCAGACTCACTGCCAACACACTGCTGTTCCAGGACTCACTGCCCACACACTGCTGCTCGAGGACTGACTGCTCACACACTGATGTTCCAGACTCACTGCCCGGACACTGCTGTTCTTGGACTCACTGCCCACACACTGCTCTCCCAGCCTCACTGCCCTCACATTGCTGTTCTAGATTCACACCCAGAGACTACTGTTCCAGCCTCACTGCCCACACATTGCTGTTCTAGATTTACACCCAGAGACTACTGTTCCAGACTCACTGCCCAAACACTGCTGTTCCAGGACTCACTGCCCACACACTGCTGTTCCAGACTCACTGCCCACACACTGCTCTTCCAGGACTCACTGCCCACACACTGCTGTTCCGGACTCACTGCCCACACATTGCTGTTCCAGGACTCACTGCCCACACACTGCTCTTCCGGGACTCACTGCCCACACACTGCTGTTCCGGACTCACTGCCCACACACTGCTGTTCCAGGACGCACTGCCCACACACTGCTGTTCTAGACTCACACCCAAACATTGCTGTTCCAGGACTCTCTGCCTACACACTGCTGTTAGAGGACACCCTGCCCACACACTGCTGCTCGACGACTGACTGCCCACACACTGCTGTTTCAGACTCACTGCCCAAACACTGCTGTTCCAAGACTCACTGCCCTCACACTGCTGTTCCAGACTGACTGCCCAAACACTGCTGTTCCATGACTCACTGGACACACATTGCTGTTCCATGACTCACTGCCGTAACACTGCTGTTCCAGACTCACTGCCCAAGTACTGCTATTCCAGGATTCACTGCCCACACACTGCTGTTCCATACTCACTGCCCACACACTGCTGTTCCAGGATTCACTGCCCATACACTTCTGTTCCAGACTGACTGCACACACACTGCTGTTCCAGGACTCACTGCCCACACACTGCTATACCAGGACTCACTGCTCATACACTGCTCTTCCAGACTCACTGCCCACACACTGCTGTTCCAGGACTCGCTGCCCACACACTGCTGTTCCAAGAATCACTGCCCACAAACTGCTGTTCCAGACTCACGGCCCAGACACTGCTGTTAGAGGACACCCTGCCCACACACTGCCGCTCGAGGACTGACTGCCCACACAATGCTGTTCCAGGCTCAGTGCCCAAACACTGCTCTTCCAGGGTTCACTGCCCACACACTGCTATTTCAGAACTCACTGCCCACACACTGCTGTTCCAGACTCACTGCCAACATACTGCTGTTCCAGGAGTCACTGCCTACATACTGCTGTTTCAGAACTCACTGCCCACACACTGCTGTTCTAGACTCACACCCAAACACTGCTGCTCCCGGACACACTGCCCTCACACTGCTGTTCCAGACATACTGTCCACACCCTGCTGCTCGAGGACTCACTGCCCACACACTTCTTTTCCAGAACTCACTGCCCAAACACTGCTGTTCCTGGACGCACAGCCCACACACTGCTGTGCCACGTCTCCCCTGCCTACACACTGCTGTACAAGGTCTCACTGCCCACACACTGCTGCTCGATGACTGACTGCCCACACACTGCTGTTCCAGGACTCACTGCCCACACACTGCGTTCCAGACTCACAGCCCACACACTGCTGCTCCAGGACGCACAGCCCACACACTGCTGTTCCAGACTCACTGCCAACACACTGCTGTTCCAGGACCCAATGCCCACACATTGTTGTTCCAGGACTCACTGCCGACAAACTGCTGTTCCAGACTCACTGCCAACATACTGCTGTTCCAGACTCACTGCCAACTTACTGTTGTTCCAGACTCACTGCCCACACACTGCCGTTGCAGACTCACTGCCAAACACTGCTGTTCCAGACTCACTGCCCAAACACTGCAGTTCCAGACTCACTGCCCAAACACTGCAGTTCCAGACTCACTGCCCAAACACTGCAGTTCCAGGACTCACTGCCCACACACTGCTGTTCCAGGACTCACAGCCCACACACTGCTGTTCCAGATTCACTGCCCACACACTGCTGTTCCAGGACCCAATGCCCACTCATTGTTGTTCCAGGACTCACTGCCCACAAACTGCTGTTCCAGACTCACTGCCAACATACTGTTGTTCCAGACTCACTGCCAACATACTGCTGTTCAAGACTCACTGCCAACATACTGTGGTTCCAGACTCACTGCCCAAACACTGCTGTTCCAGACTCACTGCCCAAACACCGCTGTTCGAGACTCACTGCCCAAACACTGCTGTTCCAGACTCACTGCCCAAACACTGCAGTTCCAGACTCACTGCCCAAACACTGCAGTTCCAGGACTCACTGACCACACACTGCTGTTCGAGACTCACTGCCCAAACACTGCTGTTCCAGGATTCACTACACACACACTGCTGCTCGAGGACTGACTGCCCAAACACATTGCTCTTCCAGGACTCACTGCCCACACACTGCTCTTCCAGATTTACTGCCCACACTCTGCTGTTCCTGGACTCACTGCCCACACACTGCTGTTCCAGAACTCACTGCCCAAACACATTGCTCTTCCAGGACTCACTGACCACACACTGCTCTTCCAGATTTACTGCCCACACTCTGCTGTTCCTGGACTCACTGCCCACACACTGCTGCTCGAGGACTGACTGCCCACACACTGCTGTTCCAGAGTCACTGCCCACACATTCTTGTTCCAGGACTCACTGCCCACAAACTGCTGTTCCAGATTTACTGCCGACACTCTGCTGTTCCTGGACTCACTGCCCACACACTGCTGCTCGAGGACTCAATGCCCACACACTGCTTTTCCGGACTCACTGCCCACACACTGCTGTTCCAAACTCACTGCCCAAACACTGCAGTTCCAGGACTCACTACCCACACACTGCTGTTGCAGACTCACTGCCCACACACTGCTGTTCAAGGACCCACTGCCCACACATTGTTGTTCCAGGAATCACTGCCCACAAACTGCTCTTCCAGCCTCACTGCCCACACATTGCTGTTCTAGATTCACACCCAGAGACTACTGTTCCAGACTCACTGCCCAAACACTGCTTTTCCAGGACTCACTGCCCACACACTGCTCTTCCAGCCTCACTGCTCACACATTGTTGTTCCAGGTCTCACTGCCCACACACTGCTCTTCCGGGACTCACTGCCCACACACTGCTGTTCCGGACTCACTGCCCACACACTGCTGTTCCAGGACGCACTGCCCACACACTGCTGTTCTAGACTCATACCCAAACACTGCTGTTCCAGGACTCGTTGCCTACACACTGCTGTTAGAGGACACCCTTCCCACACACTGCTGCTCGACGACTGACTGCCCACACACTGCTGTTTCAGACTCACTGCCCAAACACTGCAGTAGCAGGACTCACTGCCCACACACTGCTGTTCCAGTTTCACTGCCAACACACTGCTGCTCGAGACTCACTGCCCACACACTGCTGTTTCAGCCTCACTGCCCAAACACTGCTGTACCAGGACTCACTGCCCACACAATTGCTGTTCCAGACTCACTGCCAACACACTGCTGTTCCAGGAGTCACTGCCCACACACTGCTGCACTAGGACTCACTGCCCACACTCTGCTGCTCGAGGACTGACTGCCCAAACACTACTCTTCCAGACTCACTGCCCACACACTGCTGTTCCAAACTCACAGCCCACACATTGCTATTCCAGGACTCACTGCCCACACAGTGCTGTTCCAGACTTACTGCCCACACACTGCTGTTCCTAGACTCACTGCCCACACACTGCTGTTCCAGACTCACTGTCAATATACTGCTGTTCCAGGACTCACTGCCCACACACTGCTGTTCCAGGAATCACTGCCCACACACTGCTGCTCAAGGAATGACTGCCCACACACTTCTGTACCAGGACTCACTGCCCACACACTGCTGTTCTTGGACTCACTGCCAAACTAACTGCTATTCCAGACTGACTGCCCACACACTGCTGTACCAGGACTCACTGCCCACACACTGCTGCTCGAGGACTGACTGCCCACACACTGATGTTCCAGACTCACTGCCCACACATTGTTGTCCCAGGACTCACTGCCCACACACTGCTCTTCCAGCCTCACTGCCCACACATTGCTGTTCTAGATTCACACCCAGAGACTAGTGTTCCAGCCTCACTGCCCACACATTGCTGTTCCGGGACTCACTGCCCAAACACTGCTCTTCCGGGACTCACTGCCCACACACCGCTGTTCTGGACTCACTGACCACATACTGCTGTTCCAGGACGCACTGCCCACACACTGCTGTTCTACACTCACACCCAAACACTGCTGTTCCAGGACTCTCTGCCTACACACTGCTGTTCCAGTCTCACTGCCAACACACTGCTTCTCGAGACTCACTGCCCACACACTACGGTTTCAGACTCACTGCCCAAACACTGCTGTACCAGGACTCACTGCCACACACTGCTGTTTCAGAACTCACTGCCCACACACTGCTGTTCCAGACTCACTGCCAACATACTGCTGTTCCAGGAGTCACTGCCCGCACACTGCAGTTCCAGGACTCACTGCCCACACACTGCTGTTCCAGGACTCACAGCCCACACACTGCTGTTCCAGATTCACTGCCCACACACTGCTGTTCCAGGACCCAATGCCCACTCATTGTTGTTCCAGGACTCACTGCCCACAAACTGCTGTTCCAGACTCACTGCCAACATACTGTTGTTCCAGACTCACTGCCAACATACTGCTGTTCAAGACTCACTGCCAACATACTGTGGTTCCAGACTCACTGCCCAAACACTGCTGTTCCAGACTCACTGCCCAAACACCGCTGTTCGAGACTCACTGCCCAAACACAGCTGTTCCAGACTCACTGCCCAAACACTGCAGTTCCAGACTCACTGCCCAAACACTGCAGTTCCAGGACTCACTGACCACACACTGCTGTTCGAGACTCACTGCCCAAACACTGCTGTTCCAGGATTCACTACACACACACTGCTGTTTCAGACTCACTGTCCACACACTGCTGCTCGAGGACTCACTGCCCACACACTGCTGTTCCAGAACTCACTGCCCAAACACATTGCTCTTCCAGGACTCACTGCCCACACACTGCTCTTCCAGATTTACTGCCCACACTCTGCTGTTCCTGGACTCACTGCCCACACACTGCTGCTCGAGGACTGACTGCCCACACACTGCTGTTCCAGAGTCACTGCCCACACATTCTTGTTCCAGGACTCACTGCCCACAAACTGCTGTTCCAGATTTACTGCCGACACTCTGCTGTTCCTGGACTCACTGCCCACACACTGCTGCTCGAGGACTCAATGCCCACACACTGCTTTTCCGGACTCACTGCCCACACACTGCTGTTCCAAACTCACTGCCCAAACACTGCAGTTCCAGGACTCACTACCCACACACTGCTGTTGCAGACTCACTGCCCACACACTGCTGTTCAAGGACCCACTGCCCACACATTGTTGTTCCAGGAATCACTGCCCACAAACTGCTCTTCCAGCCTCACTGCCCACACATTGCTGTTCTAGATTCACACCCAGAGACTACTGTTCCAGACTCACTGCCCAAACACTGCTTTTCCAGGACTCACTGCCCACACACTGCTCTTCCAGCCTCACTGCTCACACATTGTTGTTCCAGGTCTCACTGCCCACACACTGCTCTTCCGGGACTCACTGCCCACACACTGCTGTTCCGGACTCACTGCCCACACACTGCTGTTCCAGGACGCACTGCCCACACACTGCTGTTCTAGACTCATACCCAAACACTGCTGTTCCAGGACTCGTTGCCTACACACTGCTGTTAGAGGACACCCTTCCCACACACTGCTGCTCGACGACTGACTGCCCACACACTGCTGTTTCAGACTCACTGCCCAAACACTGCAGTAGCAGGACTCACTGCCCACACACTGCTGTTCCAGTTTCACTGCCAACACACTGCTGCTCGAGACTCACTGCCCACACACTGCTGTTTCAGCCTCACTGCCCAAACACTGCTGTACCAGGACTCACTGCCCACACAATTGCTGTTCCAGACTCACTGCCAACACACTGCTGTTCCAGGAGTCACTGCCCACACACTGCTGCACTAGGACTCACTGCCCACACTCTGCTGCTCGAGGACTGACTGCCCAAACACTACTCTTCCAGACTCACTGCCCACACACTGCTGTTCCAAACTCACAGCCCACACATTGCTGTTCCAGGACTCACTGCCCACACAGTGCTGTTCCAGACTTACTGCCCACACACTGATGTTCCTAGACTCACTGCCCACACACTGCTGTTCCAGGCTCACTGTCAATATACTGCTGTTCCAGGACTCACTGCCCACACACTGCTGTTCCAGGAATCACTGCCCACACACTGCTGCTCAAGGAATGACTGCCCACACACTGCTGTACCAGGACTCACTGCCCACACACTGCTGTTCTTGGACTCACTGCCAAACTAACTGCTGTTCCAGACTGACTGCCCACACACTGCTGTACCAGGACTCACTGCCCACACACTGCTGCTCGAGGACTGACTGCCCACACACTGATGTTCCAGACTCACTGCCCACACATTGTTGTCCCAGGACTCACTGCCCACACACTGCTCTTCCAGACTCACTGCCCACACACTGCTCTTCCAGACTCACTGCCCACACACTGCTGTTCTTGGACTCACTGCGCACACACTGCTCTTCCAGCCTCACTGCCCACACATTGCTGTTCTAGATTCACACCCAGAGACTAGTGTTCCAGCCTCACTGCCCACACATTGCTGTTCCGGGACTCACTGCCCAAACACTGCTCTTCCGGGACTCACTGCCCACACACCGCTGTTCTGGACTCACTGACCACATACTGCTGTTCCAGGACGCACTGCCCACACACTGCTGTTCTACACTCACACCCAAACACTGCTGTTCCAGGACTCTCTGCCTACACACTGCTGTTCCAGTCTCACTGCCAACACACTGCTTCTCGAGACTCACTGCCCACACACTACGGTTTCAGACTCACTGCCCAAACACTGCTGTACCAGGACTCACTGCCACACACTGCTGTTTCAGAACTCACTGCCCACACACTGCTGTTCCAGACTCACTGCCAACATACTGCTGTTCCAGGAGTCACTGCCCGCACACTGCTGTACCAGGACTCACTGCCCACACTCTTCTGCGTGAGGATTGACTGCCCACACACTGCTCTTCCAGACTCACTGCCCACACACTGCTGTTCCAAAGTCACTGTCCACACATTCTTGTTCCAGGACTCACTGCCCACACACTGCTGTTCCATAACTCACTGCCCAAACACTACTGTTCCAGACTCACAGCCCACACATTGCTCTTCCAGGACTCACTGCCCACACACTGCTCTTCCAGATTTACTGCCCACACTCTGCTGTTCCTGGACTTACTGCCCACACACTGCTGCTCGAGGACTGACTGCCCACACACTGCTGTTCCAGAGTCACTGCCCACACATTCTTGTTCCAGGACTCACTGCCCACACACTGCTGTTCCAGATTTACTGCCGACACTCTGCTGTTCCTGGACTCACTGCCCACACACTGCTGCTCGAGGACTCACTGCCCACACACTGCTGTTCCAGAGTCACTGCCCAAGCACTGCTGCTCGAGGACTCAATGCCCACACACTGCTTTTCCGGACTCACTGCCCACACACTGCTGTTCCAGACTCACTGCCCAAACACTGCAGTTCCAGGACTCACTACCCACACACTGCTGTTGCAGACTCACTGCCCACACACTGCTGTTCCAGACTCACTGCCCAAACACTGCGGTTCCAGGACGCATTGCTCAAACACTGCTGTTCCAGGATTCACTGCCCACACACTGTTGTTCCAGACCCACTGCACACACACTGCTGTTGCAGGATTCACTGCCCACACACTGCTGTTACAGACTCACTGCCCACATACTGCTGTTCCTATCTCAGTGGACACACTCTGCTGTTCCAGGACTCACTGAACACACACTGCAGCCTGAAACACATTGCCCACACACTGCTCTGTGAAACACACTTCCCACACACTGCTGTTCCAGACTCACTGCCCACACACTGCTGTTCCAGAGTCACTGCCCAAGCACTGCTGTTCGAGGACTCACTGCCCACACACTGCTTTTCCGGACTCACTGCCCACAAACTGCTGTTCCAGACTCACTGCCCAAACACTGCAGTTCCAGGACTCACTACCCACACACTGCTGTTGCAGACTCACTGCCCACACACTGCTGCTCAAGGACCCACTGCCCACACATTGTTGTTCCAGGAATCACTGCCCACAAACTGCTGTTCCAGACTCACTGACCACACACTGCGGTTCCAGGACGCATTGCTCAAACACTGCTGTTCCAGGATTCACTGCCTACACACTGTTGTTCCAGACCCACTGCACACACACTGCTGTTGCAGGATTCACTGCCCACACACGTTTGTTCCAGACTCACTGCCCACATACTGCTGTTCCATTCTCAGTGCACACACTATGCTGTTCCAGGACTCACTGACCACACACTGCAGCCTGAAACTCACTGCCCACACACTGCTCTGTGAGACACACTTCCCACACACTGCTGTTCCAGACTCACTGCCCACACATTGCTGTTCCAGACTCACTGCCCACACACTGCTGTTCCAGACTCACTGCCCACACATTGCTGTTCCAGACTCACTGCACACACGCTGCTGTTACTGGACTCAGTGCCCACATACTGCTGTTCCAGACTCACTGCCCACACACCGCTTTCCATTCTCACTGCACACATTCTGCTGTTCCAGGACTCACTGCCCACACTCTGTTGTTCTAGGAGTCACAGCCCACACTCTGCTGTTACAGTATTCACTCCTGTTCCAGGACTCGCTGCATACAATCTGCTGTTCCAGACTCACTTACCACCCACTGCTATTCCAGGATTCAATGCCCACACACTGCTGTTCCAGGACTGAGATCACACACTGCTGTTCCAGGACTTACTGCCCACATGTTGCAGTTCCAGATTCAATGCTTGCCCGCTGTTGTTCCAGAATATCAGCTCACACACTTTTGCTCCAGACATGATTCCCCAACACTGCTGTTCCACACCCAGTGCCCGCAAACTGATGATCCAGACAAACTGCCCTCACCCTGCTGTTCCAGACTCAATGCCCACACACAACCATTCTAGACTCACTGCCTACATGCTGCTTTTCCAGGCTCACTGCCAGAAGATTACTGTTCCAGAATCACTACCCACACCCTGCTCTTCCAGACTCACTGCACGCACACTGCTGTTTGAGGACTAACTACCCACACACTGCTGTTCCAGACACACTGCCCACACACTGCTGTTCCAGAGTCACTGCCCACGCTGCTGTTCCAGAACTCACTGCCCACACACTGACGTTCCAGAACTCGCTGCATGCAAACTGCTGTTCCACATTCACTTCCTGCACACTGCTGTTCCTGACCCACTGCCCACACACTGCTGTTCCAGACACTCTGATAACATAATACTGTTCCAGACTCACTGCCAATACATTGCTGTTCCAGACCCACTGCCCACACACTGCTGTTCCAGACTCACTGCCCACACACTGCTGTGCAAGACTCACTGCCCACACACTGTTGTTCCAGGACTCACTGCCCACACACTGCTGTTCCAAAATCACTGCCCACACATTCTTGTTCCAGGACTCACTGCCCACACTCTGCTGTTCCATAACTCACTGCCCAAACACTACTGTTCCAGACTCACAGCCCACACATTGCTCTTCCAGGACTCACTGCCCACACACTTCTGTTCCAGAGTCACGGCACACACACTGCTCTTCCAGACTCACTGACAACACTGCTGTTCCAGGAGTCACTGCACACACACTGCTCTTCCTGACTCATTGTGCACACACTGCTGTTCCAGACTCACTGCCAACATACTGCTGTTCCAGGAGTCACTGCCCACACACTGCTGTACCAGGACTCACTGCCCACACTCTTCTGCTTGAGGACTGACTGCC